>NC_044551.1:37981530-38216530 GCF_007565055.1 Rhinopithecus roxellana
GCTTAGAGGAGATCCCAAGGCATTGGGTTGCTGATTCAATGGCTTTACTCTTTAATAATGGCAGACAAGGGAAGCAAGACAGATTGAACACAAAGAAGGCACCAAACTCTCACCTTGGCCAGTAGCAGTAGCTGTAGTCCTCTTCTATCTTCCCTACCTTCCCTACCATACAACCACCTCTTCTCATTTTCAGTCCCCTGGCTGCTAACATGTCTAGCATGAACAGTTCCCATTACACTTCCTCTCCCTTCCCTTCTCCACCCTCTGGTGGAGGGATAATGAATAGCAAAATGCAAAGGAAAAAATCAAATGACAGCAAAAACTATGAATAAAACAAATAATATTAGGTCATTTTCTAGATCTAAGACTGATGGGGCAGTTAATTTAAGGCAACTACTAATTCAGATTTGAAAAAAGCACAGCACAGAAAATTAAGTCTGAATAAGATGCTTTTATTATTTTCCATGTATCAGTAATGAGTGTATTCTTCCTAAAACCGCTGTGCTCCCACTGACATTTTCTGCTCAATTCAAACTGGGACAGATGTAAAATTTTCCCAAACCAGTGGGCCACAGCGAACATAGCCCTAAAGTGTTCTTAGCCTCACATGAAAATTAAGAGAGGTTCCTCCAGCCAGTCTACCATCTCCACCTAAATTGCCCAGTACCCCCTTTGGGATCTGGGAGCTAAAGAAAAGAAACACAAAGTCAAAGCACAAAATAAGATTATTGCTTCGCAGATAATCCCCATAACAATGTTTCCCACTAGACTGTAAGCTACCTGAAAGCAAGGGCATTTTATCATCTGTATTTCCAATATCTTTTTCAGTTTATACCTTTGAAGAAACATTTAAAGAATTAACTAAATGAACAAGACAGGAATTCATGGAAACCTGTACACTAGTATATGGATGGCAGCATCAAGTTCAAGAACTCAGATTCATCCACTCCAGGTTCATTGACCAAAATGAACAACATTGTCTGTATCATATTTCCGCCTTCCTAATAAACAGTCATTAAACCTATTAGAGAGCAAGTCTTAGGTTGCTGAGATAAAAAGACAGAAGCACCACCTTTTGCCTTAGAACCTTTTCTCCTACTTTTGCCTTTTATTACCTTGCTGTACCAGTCAACATCTTGACACTAGGAGAGCAGTTCACATCTCTTTCAACCAAGACCTGCTGTAGACATTTCTCAGCAGCATGTGTGAATACACACACCAGCTATTTATTCTTGATTCTCTAAGCAAGTAATGCAAAAGCTGTAAAGTATGACAAAAGCTATGGAGCCCTGCTCCAGGAAATAAATTAGCACATGTATATGCATGCAAACGTTTACAGATACACTGATGCCCACACCCAAATGCCCCTTCCAAAGACCCTAATCAAAGCCATATTAAAAAAAAAAAGGAAGGTTATCTGACAGCAAAATAGCTACTCAGTATTATTCTAGATTCCCAGAAAGATGGGTTCATAAAACTACAATTCAGCATTTAAACTTCAGCTCTTTTTTTAAGGGTAGTGAGTAACGCAGTAGACAAGATTTTCAACCTCAGCATCGCCAAAATGAAGAATTGCTATTTTATTTATTCAATGGACCAGTCCTGTGCAAATCACAGCTACAGTTTGAAACACTGCAAGTTTTTCTCCTTAGGTGCTTTATTAGACCTCTGCCTTACAAGACCCTGAAAACTCCCTTTCATTTCTTGGGTAATCCCACTAGTTGATTAGGTTACCATAAGAATCAGTGTATCTGTCACAGTATCCAGGAACATGGGCCTTCGGGTCTCAAAACCACCATTTGCTTCCTGAGTAACCTCGGGCAAGTTATATAACCTGTTGTAGCCTCAGTTTTCTCATCTATAAAAGGAAGATAATGTCTAGTACTCTGCAAAGCTCCTGTGAGGATTAAATGAGCTAACACATGAAAAGCAATTAGTGCATTACATGGGCTGTAGTCAATGCTTAATACATGGTAATGAATGTGACTATAAATGACTATAAAGTATTTATCATGGTTCTGATGCACAGGAAGTTCTCAATAAATGAAATCTGCTATAATTATAGTTCTTGGAATTTGTATCAACATTATTTTAGGAGTGGTCTTAGGGATAGAAAGAATTCTGACTTTTCATTTTGAGAATTCAAAGCATAGCCTATTCGAATCACTGGGAACTCAACAGTGGGACTATGAGAAAGACACAAAGGAAATATGGTCCATGCCTTCCATCATAGACAGCTCAGCAGAAGTCACCAAGTCAACAGTGACACAGCAAGACTATAGTGCCAATTCAATCCAGTTTGGGGTCTCAAATTGTTCTTGTGAATTCAGCTCACACTTCCCTGCCATAAATTTTTACTTGAGCTTAATCCCTGAAGGGAAAATGTGTTTCCTGATTAATTTTTATGCTTTCATCTGTCATAAAATGCCAATCATGTGAGCACAGGCTTCCTTTTCATTCCTAGTTGCCAGGAAAACTCAGAATGGTGTTTGTTGCTCACATTTTACAATGCATTCAATTCAGTTGTCAGAGATTTATCTATCCCTCCTGCTTCTTGAGGCTACCTTTGTTCTGTTTGATGCTCAATGACCATCCTACAAACTGTGTCTTAAACAACCAATCTCCTCAAGCCATTTTAAAAATGACCAAGGTGCCAAGTTTTAATAATTATTGGTCACTTCCGAAAATGAAGAACCAGATGTATACAACTTCTCAACTATTTTTTCTTATCAAGCTACATTCTGTCCATTTAACTTGTGGATAGGAAATGCCTTGAGCATTTTAAATCACATTTTCACAAACTCAGGACCCTTAATTCTATGTCTCTCAGAAGTTTCTTATGTGCAAAACTCTCTCAGCTGGACCAGAAAACCTCTGCAAGGTAGGGAAGATGCAGTCAACCCAGGCACCCGTCGTGCTGGCATTTAAAGTTAGCTGACAGTGAAAAAGCAAATCCATTCCATGAAGCATTGCAGGGGCTAAAATGCCAACTGCTGGAATCACTCAGAAGCCTCTAGACATTTTTCTTGGAGGGCTTTCTCTTATGAAGACGAATGGCAACTGAAGTCATTTTTGCAACACCACCAGCTACCCACAGGCCCTCCTTTCATTGGTCTAGCGCAGAAAGACATCTCAGAAATAGAAACAATTACTTACATCTATAGGTCATCTCAAAGCTGTCGCTGATGTTCACAATATCAATCTGGGGGAGCAGCTTCGGGGGCTCTGTGAGTTGCGACAAAGCAAATCTAAAAGCAGCATGTTCCTGTGACTGCTGGTTTGGAAATAATCCCCCTAGGAGAAAAGAAAATGCAACATGGTATAGGGCTAGAGATAGGTTTTAGTTCCTCACGACTCACCCCAGATGAGTCCTTTTCTTCTCCCCATGCCAAACTCACTAGCTGTAGCCTTGAGTGGTACAGATGAGAGTTCAAATAGACTTAACTGGATGCTGATACTTAAGCTCCTACAGATGAGCTTTTTTGTGACAAGGGCCTCTAATACCTATTACTTTGCTCAGACATTTGATTGTGTACCCCTAAACTCAGCTAAAGTCAGAGAAAACAGGAGACTTGTGCCATTTCTCTTCTTTCTCCCTTGTGCAAACCACCTAGGAACTGCTATTCTCTTATATAAACATACGCATAAGCCCCCTCACCCTCTTGTCATGTCTAATTTGTCTTATATCAGCCCCATCTCTTACCAGAGAGCCTTATGGGAAGTAGGTACTAATCAATGCTGCAAGGTGATTGAAATCTAGCTCTGGGACCCTGTGGGATTCTCCACTACTATAACTATTTGCTTGGACACTTCTCAGTCTTTGGCCTAGCAAGACCTGCATGCAATCTAACTATTCTATTGCCCCTAAGGTTTATTATTCATTTTCTCTAAAAACACTTGTTTTTCTGCAAACAATGTTTTGCTTCTTCTTTCACCACTCATGATCCCAGTTACCTAGAAATGACTTGTTACATAAGGGATTGCCATTGTGTGTTTGCATGGTGGAACCTTGTGCTTCAAAGATGTGGGATCTTAGAATCTCAAGAGGATACAAGCATTCTATTCTAGTAAAAGGTATAGCAAAGGTGCCTGATAGGGTGCCTGTTCCAAGAAACAAGAGTTCATGGCTTACCTTTGTATTTACTGTCAACATGTAAATCAATTACATTTCTGTGAATTAAAATCAGCCATTTCTAGAGACTGAACTATAATGATGTTTACATAGAAGTTTATCTCAGATCTGACAGTAATCACAGTCCAAACACAATGCACTTCTAACTTCTTGTAGAGTGGGTATGTGTTTGTTTTTAAAAAACAATAAATGGATTGCAAGCCTTTTGTTACAGATCACACGAATAGAATCAAGTACTACCTGATGGCGGTGATATTTTCAGCATTCTGTTCTACAATTTAATGCTTCAATCTCTGTTTTTGAAAACAGTAGCAATGGTTTTATCAGTTAAACAACCAAGGTAGGGCTAAATATAATTTTAAAAATCTGCAGAGATACATAAGAAAACAGCACATACACAAAACATTCTCATGCATTTATACCAGTTGCTATATACACAAATACACTAGACAAACACATCCAATCCACAAAGGATAGGTAGTATATAAGCACAAATGTAAACAATGCCACATGTAAGAGCCAGTGATTTCCACACGTACATGTGCCCCCATTTTAAAGAATGAAAACAACAAAAAAATTATTGATTCTGATGCTCCCCCTTCCCCCCAGATGACCACACCCCAAACACTTCCCTGTCCCCTTTCTACTCCTCTGCAATGAATGAAAGAGAAGGGGTGGGAGGTTGGGGAGTAGAAGGCTACAGGCTGGGCTACAAGGGAAATGTCTCCCGTGAAGGCAGGAAGTTTTGTGTGTAAGGCACTAGCACACAGATACATACACACTTCAGGATGTAGCTTAACAGGTGTCAGGAAACAAAGCAAGTTACTCCATGACCACTCCAAGTCGCCAGCTAGTTGGAGAGGCCGAAAGAGATGGGTACTGCAGCACACATATGCCTGACAAAATATCAATTGCACCACGTCCCCCCTCAAACACACACTCACAAAAGAGCACAAACTCCCAGCAATGCGAACTTTCCCTAGTGGAGCTATCTCCCTACCAGGGAAGAGAGACTAGAAACCAAACCAACAAAGATGCTTCCAAACACAGCAGCTTGCTTCATTCCGGGACACAAACGACACTGAAATCCTGGTCACACGGAAGCCCCAAGCCCTTGTGGACATGCTTTGTGGTTGACATTATTGCTCCTGTTTGTTTTGCTTTCCCTCATGATTATCAGGAGTAGCAATATCTGTCAGTTCCCTCAGAAATACAGGGAGGGTGGCGGGGCCTTTCAGAAGTGCAACAACTAAGAAGGGGAAATGGGGAACAAGAAAAGCATGCAGCATGTTGCAACCTGCCTCTAAGTTGAGAGGATGGAGCCCAGTAACAAGGATAACGGACAGCCAACAGGAGGAGAAAGGAGCATGTGTACGTACGTGTGTGTGCTTGTGTGTGTAAAAGGTAGACCTCTGTGGACAGGAAATCTAAGAGGAGGGGTTGAGGAAGGAATGGAGAAAAGGCAGGCTAGGAAGTTCCAGGATTGGGGGAGTGGAGACCACCAGCGCAGCATGGCAGACAGCAAAGGGAAGGCAGCTGGAGGAGTCCAGAGCAGGAGAGGGAGCCTACCCGCCTTGGAGTGGGGGCCTTCTGGCATTATTTCAGTGGCTGCAATATACCCAGCACCCCTCACTCCTTCTTCTAGAGGGTCTCTTTTCTGTCTCCTAGCAGAGAAAGCACTGCCTCCTTCAATTACATATATATGTGCATATGTAATATATAATCACACACGTGAAAACACACACACCATACATACTTACATTAAAAATGGAATCAAGCACCATCTACCAAGCAATACAGTTAACTCCTTAAACACCCACCACCCCTTTCAGCCTGATTTTTTTTTCCTCCAAAGCGATAGTTCCTCCATTTCACATGCTCTTGCCTGGAGTGCGAGTGGGATGTGTGTATGTGCGAACACTTCCCCTCTGCCCTCATCCTATCAGGAGAAGCCCCCTCCTCTGGCTGTCAGCCCAAGTCTCCCTTCTGTTACTGCAGCACAGCTTTAGGGAGCCAAGCACAACAGTCAGTATCGGGGAGGGGGTACACAACCCCTATGCCCCAGAAAATCCCTGGCCAGACCCAGAAAGTCCCTCCCCAGGCTGCCCCCTCACTCACCGATCTGGATATTGTTGGGGAAATTGGCACCTACTACCGCGCCTAGGAAACCGGTGCAGAAGAAGGCAAAAATGTGCTGCATATTCCTTTTTGCATTGGCGAAAAAGAAGCCCAGGTCCAATCATAGATTTGGTGTTTCTCCCCCCTTTCCCTTTATTCTTCTCGCTGTTCTGCCTGTTCTTTTCCTCCTGCTGTTCCTTCCTTGCTTGCTTCCTTCCTTCCTTCAGTGAGGTTTGTCTGTTTCCCTTGGAATCGGAGCACTTAAACTGCAGCGTTAACACCAACTGACAGCCAGATTAACTGAGCACGGGAAGAGAAGCCCGTCCTCATGCTAGCTGGAGCGCTGGCTCCCCCTCTCCTTCTCCTCTCCCCTCGCAGCCTGCCTCTCTCTCCCTCCCTTGCTCTCTCTCGCTCTCCCCCTCACACTCACACAGGCAGTAAGCTCTATGCTAATACCCACCGAGCCAGCTTGGAGTTCCACAGCCGACCTTCCTACTTATTCCCCCTGCCTTCCGTCCTCACCTTATCCTCCTTTCTGTGTGTGAAGAAAGGTTGGGGGGGGGGGGGGGGGCGGGAGGTGACACGTGGCGCTTGGTCCTGGAAGGGGCAACCTGGCAGTCCTCTTTACCCTCCCCCACCTTTCTGAGCTCTCTCTGCCCCCTCTCCCAGCCCCCAGGCTGAAGCTGCTGGGAATGTGGGTTCAGCTGTAAGTCAGTAGGTGGCAGGGGGTCCCTACAATAGTCCTCAATCCACCAGCTGCTTGATCTAGGTCACTTTTTCTAGGAGTCCACCGGCTGCGCTGGATATATCTCCTGCACTCCACTGGCCCAATTATTCCTACAACTAATTCCTGAGGGAAAGACCCTAGAAATCCCTCCTAGGAAATTTAAAGGAGAAAAAAAGGCTTTCTCTCTCCTAATGGAAGGAATGACAGATAGACAAACAAGGGAGGATCTGGAGTGACTGGCAGGTATTTTGACCAGATACTTGACAGTCCCTGTCTACCTTTACAAGGGAAATGGTGGTCTCTTTTCAATCCCAGGCATTTAAAATGGGCCCCTTTCTCCCTTTCCCTGCATTCCACAGGAGTCTATAGCATCAGAATCATGTGGGTGTACAATAAAGACTAAGGATACTTACACAGAGCAATTACATGAGTCATTTTGCAGGGATTCTAGTGAGAGGATTCTTTCAGTTCTCTCTGGATGCTGGTCGTGTCTGGTGTAAGCTGGAACTTCACAGACTCTCCTGGACCAGGGTTTCTGCTGAAATAACCTGTAGAGAGATCAACTGTGTTCGGGAGAACAGTGTTAAATGCAAAGCAGCAGCCACTAGCAGCCACAGAATACAGTTTTTGAAGGAACTTTACAGTTTTTTATCCATCTATCTTCACTCCAATCCTGCAAAGTGGCCATGAGCCCTGTTTTACAGATGAAAAAGATAAGGCTTCTAGGATTAAGTCATAAAGACACAGACCTACTAAGTTGTATAGTACAGCCTACAAACTTGAGTGCTATGGCCATTACCAGTTGACTTACCGCCCTGGCCAGGTCTCCTGTCCAACAGGAGATGATCCGGGAAAAGGAAAGTCAATCTTGTCTTTTGTAAGAAAGAGAAATAATAGACTTTGGTCTCCATTTTGCTTTGCCATATGAATAGGCCATTTTATCCAGAGACTCTTCACTTCCCTCACCAAGACTGTATATCATGTGGACTTGAGTGACAGCTACAAGGACTGGAATTTGTAAAAAATATCTGACCACATACAATGAAGCCCCAAAATAGGAACAACCTATAGGTCAAATGCTTTGTGATTTCCTATGCACTTTCAGATATATTAATTAATTAGCTAAAATAATTTTTAAGGCTAATGTTTATTCACTATTTTGAATGTGCCAGGTAACATGCTAAGCAATGCATCTGCATCATTTATTTGTACAATACCTGTGTAGGTAGCCTCATGCCCATTTTATAGATAAAGAAACAGAGGTCTAAAAATTCACCCCAAGTTTTCACTGCTAATGAAATAGATTGGGCATTTAAACACAGTAACCACCACCATCAGGCCCCAGCTCTTAATTCTTAGGCTCTAATAGCAGCAAGCACTGGGTGGGAACCTTCTAAAGGTAGAATCAGCATCAGCATAGGAAGATGAGAGAACAGAATCAGGAAAGATCACTTCTAAGGTCTTGGCCAACATTAAGAGTCTGTGATTTAATGATTCCATCTTTTAATTTCTCCATTTGCATTTTTTGTATCTTACTATTTTGAACAGTACCTGGGGATCTTTTAGGTTCCTTAAGCTTTGTGCCTGGTAATAATAATAATCAGGCTGTCACTAAAGGCTTTACACGTCGCAGTCACCTTTTAGAGGAAGTTCTTTAGGCCCTTCACAAGCGAAACCTCAAGGCCCCCTCCCCCCCGTATTAGGTAAGAATTGTTTTGCATACTTTGTAGGGAGGGGACTTTCAATGGAGTTAAAAAGATGAATTTTCCATGGTCATTATAACTCATGTAGTCAAGCAGGTCTTCCTAAAACAGAGGTCTACATCACTGCCCTGCTCAAGTATGGTCAATAGCTCCCCTCAGTCTATTAAATACATAGTTGTTCGCTGATTAAATTCAGAACTTACATATTTCAAGTGTAGGCATCTAGGTCAAACTACATTAG
This sequence comes from Rhinopithecus roxellana, assembly GCF_007565055.1. Classification (NCBI taxonomy): domain Eukaryota; kingdom Metazoa; phylum Chordata; class Mammalia; order Primates; family Cercopithecidae; genus Rhinopithecus; species Rhinopithecus roxellana. The sequence goes on from NC_044551.1 coordinate 37,990,452, forward strand.
GTTCAACTGTTTATGCCATGTTTCTTTATAATTTTCTTCATTTCAAATGTTGGTGGGGAACCTATTCTGTATCTCACAGGGTGCTAGGTGCTGGGTGATATGAAGAGGAATCAGACACAGTCTCTGCATCAAGGCAGGTGAATGAGGCAGAAGAAAAAGACAGACGAACCCGGACAACTGTCATCCAGAAAGACCATGACTAGTGCTCTAAAAGATGTAAACACAACAGTGGGGGAACAAAGAAGGATGCAACCAGTGTGTCTGTCTGTGGGGATCCAGCCAGGCTTCAAAAGAGCTGAGCTGTGAAGGATGAGGAAATTATGGGCAGTAACTGAGGACTGGGAAGGACATGCAAACCAAGGAAAGAGCCCCAGCAAGGGCTGGAGGCAGGAAAGAACACCATGTGTTCTGTAAGCCTGGAGCCGGCAGTGCATAACTGGGAAGAGTATACTGGGAAACATGGAACTTAGAATAGGTCAGCATCAGGATTTGGAACCCACTGAATTCCTGGGAACCCATGGTGAACCATGGGGCATTTTTAGTATGCTAGTTCCAATAGCAGGCATGTGCATGAGAAAGAAAAGATTGACCACTGGTAGAAGGTGATTTTCTCATTTCCTCATCCTCAAAGGTTAGAAGTACCTACCGAACAGCTTCGTTTCCCTAAATAACTTATTTGACATCATCCTTTATTAGCTCATCATGCTGTCTCTCCTTAGGGTCCCTAATCCTATTTGCCATTCCCAGTATCAGTTTTAAGAGTGGCTAGATGATTAGCTTAAGACAGTGGTTCTCAATTGGCAGCAATTTCCTCCCCCAGGGGATATTTGGCAAAATGTCCAGAGATGTTTTTGGTTCTCACAACTGTGGAAGTATACCCCTGGAATCTCATGGGTGAAGGCCAGGGATGTCACTAAACATCCTACAATTCACAGAGCATCCACCCCACAAAAAAGAATTATCTGGTTCCAAATATAAATAGCACTGAGGCTAACAAACCTTCCTTAAGGGGACTAGTGATTGGTATGCCAGGGACTAGGCACCAGGACCCTGCAGCCTCCCTCCCTTATATTACACTGAAGAAAAATTAAGTTGATCATCTTTTAAGACTTTTCACACTTTAAAGTGGGGTATCTGAAGATGGGTGCTCATTAAAGTCCAGTGGTTAAGTATCTAATGGAGGAACGCCAGGCAGCTGACATCCCATTGGAAAAGCCCTCTAAATGCTGCTCAAATTGTGCTCTAGAGACAGCATGGCACCTACTCCTCAAATTAATTATGACCCATCCCAGCTCATATTTTTGGCATACTTTAAGTCCTCTTACCATGCAGCCAAAACAGTCTAAGATTTACTTATTTTGGCTTTGTTTTGACACTACAAATCAAGGAGAATGGTGTTGGACAGAGATTACAAAGGCAAATGCTTCCTTGAGCCAGGCAGGGAAATGAATGAAGTGAGCCAAGTTGGGGAGAACAGGGAAGACAAACAGAACTAGAGAGACTGCTCCCTGTTAAAGGTAGCCACAGGGACTCAATAGCAGCAGATTATTACCATGAGGAATTGTAGGCCTAGGGTGGCTAGATCCTAGGATTCTTTTTTCAAGGAAAAGTAGAAATATGGAATATATATATATATATATATATATGGAATATGGAATATATATATATAATATATATATGGAATATGGAATATAGTGACATCCCTGAAATACGGAAAAATTTGTATATATATTAGGTGTACCTTATTGCAAGCTTAGGGAAAAAAGGGGTAGGGTAAGACTAGTGCCTCTGAGCTTGATCTGACTGACAGGCCACAGAGTACCAGCGGAAGCCCGGAGACAAGAGTCCAACTACTTCTCATGCCCAGTGTCAATCTAGGGGCCAAGTCCCCTCTACAAGGCTGTTTCCTCATCTATTAAATGACAAGATTAGATGTGGTGATGGCTATAGACCCTTCTGGTTCTGACACTCTGTAACTCCATTTGACAGCAGGGGCTGGGGTAAAGAAGAGAAAGGACAGGTGTCAGGTCTGGGGAGGCCCTTTCTCTCCTCTACCTCCTATTACCTGTGACGGTGGTATTGGCAAGTTCCTTCCCTTCTTGGACTAGTGTCTCCATCTGCAAAATATGGGTGTTTCACCAAGGTTTCTTCTGGCTTTAACATTTTAGGTTTCTATTGTAAAGCAATGCAAGGGGGAGACCATCAAATTTATGATCTGAGAACAGATTGCTGACAGCTAAACAATTGGCAAAAATGCAATCTGAGAGAGGGTGCTTCTGTGGCTTTAGGAAGGCCTTATTTTTAAAGATGTTTAAAAAAATAATAATGATAATATTTTTCATGTTTTCTAGCATAATTCATACAGAAGGCTCCCAAAATAATCCACAGACTATGTGTGTGTGGCAAGAACACACCCCAAAGAATGTAATTACCCACCCTGGAGTTCTGCCAGGTTTAACAGCATTTTCTATCTGCTTTTTTTTTCTTCTTCTTTCAGTCTTCCCTCCCCTTCTCACACAAATGACAGCATTTTCATAAGCCCTCAGCATTAGTAGGTAATTAGGGAGCCGTGCAAATTCTGGAAAACACCCTGGGGCAGGATCAATGCCTGAAAAAAAAAAAAAAAAAAAAGGTCTATTCCACGGGGAAGCGCCTACGCAGCACCATTGTTACTGGTAGAAATTGGAGGCACTGACTATTCCTCTAAATCAGCAATGCCTTCAGAGAGGCCACCTGGGGCCACACTCACACGGGTGGGCGGCCACCATGCAGTACTGGCACCAGCTTTCTCTTTCACGAGAGTTCCTGCAGCTCATCTGGCCCTGGTCTAGGAGACAAGAGAGCTAGACCTTCACTGCCATCCTCCCCAGATGGGTGGTTCTGGATGAGCTATTTAACCCCTTTGTCTCGGTGTCTTCGTCTGGGAAGTGGGGATAATGAGAGGGTATACCTTGTGGGGCAAGAGAGGGCATTAATGACATGCTTCATGTGAAGGACCTGGTGAATCTCCAAACACACAGAAAGGACTCTGCCAGCCATTCCTGTACAGAGTGAAATGTCATTATTTTTGTTTTGAGTCCAGAGCCATCCTGGCATTAGAGTCCTTCCATGTGGTTCCAATCCACTTCAGAAAGCTTCTCCTATAGCTCAGTGTGCCAGTCTTCTATTAAGCCTATGTCACTTCCCCCACCCTCAAAACATGTGCCCATCAGAAGAATATACAAACTTCTGCTGCTGCTGCTCCTCAATCTGCTCCTTCCCTCATCCCTCCAATCTCCCTGCAAGACACCTTCATTCACCTGGTTGTCAAGCTAAGCTAAGAACTCCACCTCCAACCCATCAGCAAACTCTATGGGCTGTACTTTAACAATATAGAACCCAACTACTTTCCACCATTGCTCTACTCCAGGTCACTCATTCTATCCATAGCTCTCAATCTTTATCAACTCCTTATTTCTACTCCTTTCGTGCCCCCTCCCCAGCAACATAATTTGCTCTCTGTATAGCCGCCAGAGTGAAATTTTTAAAAAAGAAAAGTCAGACATTTTTACTCTCTGGCTCTAAAATATCCCAGAACTTCATATCATATTTAGAGTAAAGTCTGAAATCTGGCAGCTGGCTGCCTCTTTCACTGGTATCCTGTACCCCTCCTCCCTGGCATCCTCTGCTGCAATCACACTGGCCTGCCTGCTGCCCATTGGACACACTAATCACCATCTTGTCCAAAGACCATTGCACTTGCCCATCTTTCTGCCTAGAAAGCACCTTCTGTAGAAATCTGCATTGCTTTTGCTCTCACTTCAGGATCTGGTTGGAAGTCTCTTACTATACCCAGCCCACCTACTGCCATGGTTTTTATGTCCCTTACCCTGCTTTTCGCTTTGCAGCATTTGTCACTACTTATGGTACATAGTTTATCATTTGATCCATTACTAGAATGCATCTTATTCACTCCAGCACTCAGGACAGCATCTACACACAATGACTTCTCAATAAATACATGTTAAAAGGATAAATGGATCGTCCTTATTATTCCCTGAAGTACCTTTATTTCTCTTGATCACATTTTCATTTTTTAAGATCCAATTCAATTCCCATCTTCCCTGCAATGCCCTCCCATACTGATTTTGGCTTCTCGGAGTATCTGTATTACTTACTGATTTTAATTGACATTTAACTTGACTCTTTCCACTTGATTTTCAGCCCCTTAGGGGTCAGGAATCATGACTATAATGTGAGCTAATTTTTTTTTTGAGCACTTACATGTGTCAGGCACAGTGCCAGGCTACATAACTGCCTCATTTTGTGTGATGTTCACAACAACTCTCTGAAGTGTGAACACTTATTATTCCATTTACAAGTGGAGAATAAAGGGTTAGGGATGTTATGCTACTTGCTCAAGCTTATAGAGCTATTTAGAGGTAGGGCTGGAATTTCAACCTAGATCTGCCGGGCTTTCAAGGCTGGTTCTCTTAACCACTTTTCTATATTGTCCCAAGGGACATGGTAAATTTGGTAAAATCAGTTTGGTAAATTTGCACTGCACAGGCCCTTGGCAATGTATACAATACTTCCAGAAAGGTAAAGGGCCTTGCCTGGGGACACATGACCTAGCACCAAGAGTTCTCATGTTTAAAACCCCACCCTGTAGTGGTTCAGTCACACTATTCTCAGAAAGGAGCTCCGAGAAGCCATTCAGAAAGCATGCGTAAGACTCAAAAAATGAATGTGTTTAAAAAAATGAATGTGTTTCAAAAAATGAATGTGCCTTGAAAGAGAAGAAGAACCAATGTTCCTCTCCCCACATCCAGTAGCCTTCTTTGATAGAGGCCAAACAGTAATTATGGTGCTTCTTGTAGTCTCCACCCACCCTCGTGGCCAAAGGAAGATTTTAATCAGTTTTCAGGAGACTTGGAACATAAATGATTCTAATTGACTGTCGTATTTCTAGTATTAAATTTTGCTGCTTGCCTAACCTCTGGCCTCTCCTTTATTACTCTAAGGGAGACAAAATCATGCAGAAGAAAAATAGAAAGGCTAGAAATCGGACATTTCTTACATGAAAGAGAAGCAGGTAGAATGACAAAGTGGGAAGACATTTTGAGATCCTGGAGTCCAGCACCTTCAATTTAAAAATGAAGTAGGATCTCAGGTTAGGTCATTTGCCCTGGACCACCCAGGCAAGTAGCAGCAGATCAGAGACTTGAAGCCCAGGCTTGGCTGTGTGAGTGGTATTGTTCGTGTTCTGTCACAGTGAGACCTGACGCGAGGCTTATTTAAAGGGGTCAGAGTAATAGCTACAAAAACCTACAGCTTACAGAAACACAAGGGAAGAGGCCTAAGTTAAATCTTTTAACAAGAGAAGGGGCCTAAGTTCAACAGATCTTTTAGAAGAGGCAGATGGAATCCCTGGAGAATGTGATCTGCCCACCATTCCATAGCTCATGCAGTAAGTTTTCCACGAAAGACTTCTGACATAATATTTCAGCATAACAGACAGAGAAGGCCAAATGATTAGGCTACACAAGACTTGACAGTTTGACTGGTGAATAACTCTTATGTAGGAATACACACAGGCAAGAGTTTGTAGTGTCCTTAACACAGACTTGTAAATAAAGTTTACCTCTCCCCTCCTCTATGCATCACCTTGCATTCCTGCTTTCCTCGCTCTTTTCATCTTTTGTGGATCCTTTGGATAAAGTACTTCCTGAACTCCTCATTCCCCATTCCCACCCTTCTTCTATCCCAATGACTGGTGAGGTGGCTTTACATCTTTAGGACCTGATTCAATACCTGCTTGCTCTGAGGTGGCCACCATCCCATTTCCATTCTCTGAGTCAAGCAGAAATAGCATCTTGGTTCTTGTAGAATGGAACAGTGTGTAGGCATGGCAAAAGGGAATCAGCCACCCTGGGGAAGTCAAGGATGGTAATGTAATAATGTCACTTGCAGCAGCTACCACTTGCCATCATATGCTGGGCACCAGGCTAAGTACACATTAGACTACTCCCATTTTACAGGTGAGGCACATCTTGGTCTTTTAGCCTCCAAAGCCATTCGCCACTCAGCTCCATATGCCACAGAAATCTTCTGGAAGCATTATGTGTCATGCTATTCCCTTATCAAACCTGTAGAAATAGTATTATTTAACTCTTCTTTATTTAACCAGTGATGAGACTAACTCAGGAGACTAAAGCACTCACCTAAGGCCACACAACCAGTAAATGGCAGCACTAGGTCTTGAGACAGGTCATTTCCTCCCATGTGACACTGCCAGTTTCTGCATCCCATCGTGCCCTTCACTTTTTGAGGGGTCAGTAGTCTTCTCACTTCACCTTTCCCTGACCCTTGCAATCACCCAGTAGGCAATGCTTTCTACCTCTAACTCTTGAGATGAGGCTCTCAGGCAGGGCAATAATCTCAAGAACTTCATTGATAGTATCTCATATTGAAAATGATATGGTTTTTGAAGTAAACAAAATCTGATTCTACAATATTGTCTTTTATTATTTTTCAGCAAAAGTATACCATTTCAATTATAGCAATGTCAACCTGGCTGGGATAGAATTACCTAGAAAACTAGCCACTATTTATTTACAACACATGTTGCTAAAAACAACCACTATTGGTTTATGGCATTTTCTAGCTGAATATAAGAAAATATACTCCCTGAACTCAAAACAAGAGTGAGACTTCAAATCATTGGTAAACTATTTAAGGCATAAGACTTCTTTCATTGGGGGAAGGTGGGGTCTCTAGAATCTTCCTCACCAGAAGGTACAACAGCTGGTGAGAGCAATGTGGCATCAGCCTTTGACTCCAGGGGGATAGAATAGGCAAGGAAGTACTTCAGCAGGGCAAACTGGCATCTGGTACAGGTGCCTGACTTTGCTCTGGAAGTTAAATGTGAGAACGTACCTCTCCCGCCCCAACTCTTCAGAGCCAGATCAAGACACAGCATGACTGCCTGCACCCTCTGCCAGCAGCACCAGTTAGGTGGCTCAGTTGGGACAGGATCCCGTGGGCATTCCCCAAAATGAATGGGTTCCATCACTGCCTGTCATCATCATATGGCTGCCCTGGAATAGGTAAATTCCTAGGGTATCAGGAAGCCCCAACAAGGGGCAGAAGGGAGAAACTAAAACAGAGGTAGAGTCTGAAAGGCAGCCCTAGAGTATTCTATACTCCCTCTGATATAGAAATGCGTCAGGCACACTGGGTTCCTACACAGCTTTTGGCAGGACAGACATCTTGAGAAGCAAAGGCAGTTAAGATCTATGGCCTGGGTCATAGGTCTTCCTGGATGTCAGACACCCAGGTCATTTCCTCAACATTCTCTACTATGTAGCTCAGCTGGTCCTGCACGTTCACCACAACTGGGATATCTCTCCCATGCACTTGCAGAGCTGTGAGTGTCAGTCTGTGATGGTCGAGCAGGGCACAGTGATCCACTGCTGTAAAGCTTTGGGGGAAGAGTTGAGTTGGGGAAGGACTGAGAACACCAGGTGTCTTTCTGCATGGACTCTTTCACTCTAAAGTGGTCCTTTTGCCATGGAGCTCTCTCTCCTCCTGTGGGTTCCTAGCTCCTAACCTCCAACAGAAAGTGCCTCTTGTTCCCCTCTAAAGCTGATCACCACCTCCTGTTTTGCCATCTCAAGGGCCTCCTCCTCTGACTCACCTTCCCTGGGAGAAATGGCTTCAGCCTTTCAAAGCACTGAAGCCACTTCTCCCAGGGGAAGTCCTACCAGTAGTTGGCCTGTCCCTAGGGGTTGTGATCTCACCAGAGGAGACAGAATGACTCGGTCTGAGGGGAGTGTCTTGGAAAATGAAGGCCTCAAGGGACTGACCAGGAAGTCAAGACACTATTTCTCGGCCACTATAGGATTCTCTTCACTGAGGAACCACAGAGCAAGAGAGAAAAGTTTCTTCCAACCTGACTTCAAAGACAATGGCAATAGAGGGACTAAGGCAAGTAGGCTTTTCAAGGGGGGTCTCCACCCCTGGGCTTACTGGGTAGAGCCAGAGTTTCAGAGACCTGAACTACTTCCTCTTCAAAATGCCACCAAGAGAGCTCAGGCATAGGTAGTAGGCCACTCTGGCTCCAGCTCACACATATAACACTTGGATGTCCTCCAAGGGGTTGGGGAGGTGGACGCAGTGGGCAGAATTCAAAGCCACAGCCTGAACACAGGCCTCCAGAATGTCTGTCAGGTGTGAGGAGACCACGATGGCAGCTCCCCCTCCTCATGCACTTCCAGCCTTCAGGATAAGGGGAAGCAGGGTGGGTGGGATGGGCAATGGTCCAGAGAAATGGGCTAGCCTTTACTCTTCCTGACTTCCACCCTTAGTGGACACAATTCTAGCATTTGCTGGCCTCTTCTCCAAAGTCCAACTTCTGCATTCACTTTGGACCAGCCATCTTCTCCATGTGTCTGTAGGCTCTTCTCTTTATGAAAACCACCCTGCATAGCAGGCCCCTGCTTCCTTTAGGTGCAAATTTGATTCCTTACTGAAAACTGTAGTGTTGGAACCCTGGAAGGACCCTCTGAGGATCATTCTGAGAAAAGACAAGGGAATCTGGGGAGAGGGGTGGGGCTGAGAACTGAGTGAGAGTTTTAATTGGCAGCAGGACCTGCCAATCATACATGCTCTAGCATGTGGAACTGGAGGCAGTCCCTGGACAGGAAGCCAGAACTGGAAAGAGTGGGTCCAACTGGAGCGAGACCTTTGACATAAGAAACTAAGAGAGGCTGCAGGGAAGAGTGGGGAGGATGCCTTGTGACTTCTGCTAGGGCTTCTGTAGTGAGGCACCATTCCTCAAGGACTCCTTGACCACTATACAGATGGTTCAGATGTTAGCCAAGACAAAGCCAAGCTTGCCAAAAAGTAACCCTCAAAATTTTTAACTTTTTAACCAACTAATATTTAGAGTGTGGACTCTGGAGTCAGAGTGCTTGAGTTTGCAGACTAGCTCCAAGGCTTATTTGCCATGTGACCTCAAGCAGAGTATTTTAGCTCCCTGAACCTCTTTTTCCCACTCCATAAAATGGGGATAATAATACTTCAGGGGCTATTGTGAGCATTAAAAGAAAAGCTACACGTATAGTGCTTGGCACAATGCCTTGTCAACAGTTGACATTCAATACATGTTCATGGTTACCTAAAATTTATTGGCACCTTATTTGGGTCAGTGCTGAATTGGATACTTGGAACAGGAAAAGCAGTTTCTATCTTGTATTTTCTATGATAAAAATAAAACAAGGATTTTAGGGAGGATGTGGAGATGCTTCTGCAGCATCAGCTCCTAGAAGATACATCCCAGTGATGGGACAGGCGGATCCAAGGTCAGCATAGGAAGACAATGTGAAGGTTCAAAGAGGAAGTTTTGGAAACTAAAAGCGAATTTTCACTCAGGGCATGAGGGCTGTGGAGGGAGGAGACATTCGAAGCTACTTGATGGCATCCTTTACAGCTGCTAACCACAACCTTCTAGAGCTCAGGACCTTAACGGATTGGTATCACACTTAACCCATGCAGCTTGGGAAGAGGTGGAGAAATGGTTCTGAATGCTCTGTAATCTGTAGCAGGGAGGCCTACGCAGGACAAGACCTCATTTACTTTAGGTTAAGAAAACTGGGCTCAGGAAAGCACATCTTTATAAAAGAAAGTGTGATGTTATGGGTTAAGATGTCAGACTCCAGAGCCAAAGTCTCTGTTTGAATCCCAGCTCTGCTCATTACTAACTTTGGGACTTTTGGAAAAATCTCTTTATTTCTTAGTACTGTAGTTTTTTAATCTGTGAAATGGCAATTGTAATAATACAGACTTTAGAAATTTGTTTTGAGATTAAGCACTGTTAGTGTCTGACACATAGTAAATACTCAAATGTTAGCTATTATTATCAATGCTGCAAACTCTCATAGCCTCGTCTTTCTCACAGCCTCACATTCTCCGTTCTTGCTTCTCACGGAGTTTTATCACCCACTTCCATGGGAGTTTCTGGGAAATATTTAAACTGTTCTCTTTTTATCAGTGTGTATATCCCCTCCACTTGAAGTCAAAGGCTTTATTTTTCTGAACTTTAATTCTAGTTTCCCCTCAAATGTAGCTTTTAGCTAAGGCAAAACTCAGCCTCCTAAGATTCAATTTCAGCCCTGGTACTAATCACATGGTTGGGATTCAAAAGAACAGCAAGCATTTCCTTGTAATCTGAATCTAAGATATGTATAGTTTGTGGGATGAAACAATGTAGGTAAGGGTTATGGCTTAGAGTAATGGTTTGCTAGGGATAGTGAGTGTGTGCGTGTGTACATGAGAGACACACACACACACAGAAAGAGACAGTTTTTGCTCCCTAGGGTACATTTGGCAATGTCTGGAGATATTTTTGATTGTCACAACTTGGGGTGGAAAGGGTTTGCTACTGGCACCTAGGGGTAGAGGGCAAGGATGATGCTCAACATCCTGCAATGCACAGGACAGCCCCACAACAAATAATCTTCTGGCCCAAAATGTCAATAGTGCTGAGCTTGAGAAACCCCAGTGAAGAGGGAGATAGTCTGGAAAGACAGACTGATGCCAGGTTAGAGGACAAACCCAAATAGAATAATCAAAAGTTTTTGAACAGGAGAAGTGATATGTTCCATGCTATGCTTTAGAGCGATAACCCAGGAGACATAGGCAGGAGCCAGTTAGGAAGTCACTGCAATTGCAATTAGCTAAGTGAATTCCAGAATTACGGCATCAAAAGAGGAAGTTAAAAGGAAGTGTTGAATAAGAATTTAGTTCTTATACAACTTCTCTATCACAAATCACCTCCTATTCCTACAAATACATTACTTGTAATTATATAGATATCACCTATTTCTGAATCAAGAAGCATATTATGAATATAATATTTTTTCACCTATAGATCTTTATTTTTCAAGCTTAATCCATTTCTTGCTTTTACATTTGTTTAATTGCATGACATAGGAAAAATATAAATTAACTTCTGATTGGCGGTTACTTTAGGGAGGAGTAAGGGAAAAGGAAGGCATAGGGTTGTTTTAACAGTGATTGTAACATTTTATTTCTTGGAGAACAAAATGCCTTTGAATCCAATACAGCAGAAATGTTTGTCGTAATATTTTCAGAATTTTCTTATGTGTTTGAAATTTTCATATTATTTTTACTTTTTAATATAAAGAAAGGAGTTGTGAGATTAAACTTGAGCAGCGTAGGATTTGCAAACATTTTCAATTTGCTGAATGTAGAGAGTTAGAAAAGAAGGGTAAAAATTATATGCTAGTGTTTTTGACCTAATACAGTAGGAATATAAAACTGATAATCAGGGTACGAACTGTAGAAAGTAGAAAACACTGTGAGTGTGTGTGGGTGTGAACAAGTGTGCACATGCTGTTGGGGGGAGGGATTGCCAAGAAAAATGAGTAATGCTTGAGATATGCTAAGCTCAGTTTCTTGCAGTACATCTTTGTGGCCATTTGGCTGTGAGCAAGCTAGCTTGCAAATTCAGAATTAAAGTCAGAGCTAGTCTCACAGGCTTAGGTAACATCTACTTGGGTTGAGGTGAGTTGTTGGAGCTGTCGGGGTGGGCAGTGTCTTCAAGGGAGAATTCAGAGTGAAGAGACAAAGTCTGAAGATCAAGCCTTGGAAATTATCAATATTTGAGGGGGTAAGGAAAAAATATATATTTAAAAAAACAAGGGGAGATTTCAGGAGCCAGAAGAATACAAAAAAGAGTATGTTGTCATGGAAACCAAGGAAAAGAGGATTTCTGAGAAGGAAAGTGTGGACAATGGTATTAGAGGCTATGTAGGAGAGTCACTGGATTTGACTATAAATAGTGCAGTGGGGAAGCCTTAAGAAAGTAAATTCACTAGAGTAAGGGGCCTCTCATTTATTCACTCACAGCTATTTATTGAGTACATACATGGTTATGGTCCAGTGCAAGGATTTGAGGAAATAAACTAAACAGGGTTCTCTGCCCTCCAGGAGCTCATAGTCTAGTGCTTATATCTGTGAATCAATAGCCTGTACAACTCATTGTTTCTATGACAAAAGCATGCACAGCGTATGATGGGGTTATATCAGGAAAGGATTCCTGGAAAAGGTGACTTCTGAGCTGAATGGATGAAGCTAAAGAATGAAGGATGAATAGGAGTCAGCCATGTGAATGGAGGATGAGGGTTAATGGAAAAGGAGACAATTTTCTAGGCAGAAGGATCAGCATGAGGACAGTCTTAGAGCCAAGATAAATCATGGTGAGATTTCAAGGAGCTAGAGTAGTTTAGAAAGGTTGGAGTAGCAGATGAGTCCTGGTAAGCTGTGCAGGGTCCAGGCCAGGAGGTTCCTTTTGTGTTCCCGTGAAGCATTTTGACTTTATCTTAAAATCCACCAGTAGCAACTAGAGCTATGTAGTAAAGAACTTGCTTAATGTGTTCAGCTTTGCAGTTTAATACAGGTGCATAGAGAAGCCCATATCTTTAAATCATTGTGTCTGCCATTTAGCAAATGCTCAAAAACATTTGTTGAATTAATGAAAAAATGTAAAAGGAATCTCAATCATTCATTCCAAAGTGAACTTATAAAACAGAAGTGTAGAACAGAGAGAAAGTAAGATAGTTCAATTTTTGTCTATTTCCCCATTTCAAAACCTAGCCACGTTTTAGAATTACATAAATACATATTCATTTTAGCAAATGTTAGCTCATGAAAGTATAAGAAAATTCAAGTCACTTAAAAACCTCTACTGAAACAACCACTATCAACACTTCTGTGACCATTTTTTTCTGCATTTCTTTATACACACTAGACATTCACATATTTACATTTATATGTATGAGATCATAATTTATCTGCTTTATCATGGATATACTTTCTATTTCTTTTGTTGAGAGTGGAGTGGAGAAATACTGAGCACACTTATCTGTTGAAATAACTATCAAATGGAGGAAGACAAATGAGAGATCCAAGAGAAGAGACATGGAGATATAGTCAGCAAAATCCAGAATATGGAAATCTCTTCAGAACAAATTACCAGTTTCTTCAACAAATAAATTGCACGGGAAATTTGTCAATAGACATATCAACCAAATGCAATATGCATACGTTGTTAGGATAGTGGTTGCAATAAATAATTTTTAAAAATTAGAATAATGTAGAATATTTAAGTCCTGACAGGATAATTAACATAAAAGAAAACTATTACATAAATGGCCTGATGGAGCTGAAAAACACAACACGAGAACTTCACAATGCAACCACAAGTATCAATAGCCGAATAGACCAAGCAAAGGGAAGAATTTCAGAGCTTGAAGATTATCTTGCTGAAATAAGACAGGCAGACAAGATAGAGAAAAAAGAAAAAAAAAGGAATGAACAAAACCTCCAAGAACTATGCGATTATGTAAAAAGATCAAACTTACGACTGACTGGGGTACCTGAAAGAGATGAGGAGAATAGAACCAAGTTGGAAAATGTACTTCAGGATTTCATCCAGGAGAACTTTCCTAATCTAGCAAGACAGGCCAACATTCAAATTCAGGAAATACAGAGAACACCACTAAGATACTACATGAGAAGTTCAACCCCAAGACACATAATTGTCAGATTCTCTGAGGTTGAAGTGAAGGAAAAAGTGTTAAAGGCAGCCAGAGATAAAGGTCAGGTTACATATAAAGTGAAGCCCGTGAGACTAACAGTGGACCTTTCAGCAGAAACCCTACAAGCCAGAAGAGATTGGGGACCAATATTCAACATTCTTAAAGAAAATAATTTCTTGGCAGTGCGTGGTGGCTCACGCCTGTAATCTCAGCGCTTTGGGAGGCCAAGGCAGGTGGATCATGAGGTCAGGAGATCGAGGCCATCCTGACTAACAAGGTGAAACCTTATCTGTACTAAAAATACAAAAAATTAGCTGGGTGTGGTAGCATGCACCTGTAGTCCCAGCTACTCGGGAGGCTGAGGCAGGAGAATCACTTGAACCCAGGAGGCGGAAGGTGCAGTGAGCTGAGATCGCACCACTGTACCTGGGCGACAGAGTGAGACTCTGTCAAAAAAAAAAAAAAAAAAAAAGAAGAAGAAAGAAAGAAAAGAAAAGAAAAGAAATGAAATGAAAAGAAAATAATTTCCAATCCAGAATTTTATATCTGGCCAAACTAAGCTTCACAAGTGAAGGAGAAATAAAATCCTTTCCAGACAAGAAAATACTGAGGGAATTCATCACCACCAGGTCTGCTTTGCAAGAAGTCCTGAAGAAAGCACTAAATGTGGAAAGGAAAAACCATTACCAGCCACTATAGAAACACACTGAAGCACACAGAGCAGTGTCACTGTGAATCAACTATATCAACAAGTCTGTAAAATAATCAGCTAGCATCATGATGACAGGATCAAATTCATATATAACAGTATTAACCTTAAAAATAAATGGGCTAAATGTCTCAATTAAAAGACATAGAATAACAAGCTAGATACAGCGAAGACCCCTCTGTGTGTTGTACTCAAGAGACTCTTCTCACATGTAAAGACACAAATAGGCTCAAAATAAAAGGATGGAGGAAAATGTATCAAGCAAATGGAAAGCAGAAAAAAGCAAGGGATGCAACACTAGTTTCTGACAAAACAGACTTTAAACCAACAAATATCAAAAAAAAAGACAAAGAAAGACATTACATAATATAAAGGGCTAAATTCAACAAGAAGAGCTAACTGTCCTAAATATATGTGCACCCAATACAGAAGCACCCATACTTATAAAACAAGTTCTCAGAGACCTACAAAGAGACTCCCATGCAATAATAGTGGGAGACTTTAACATACCACTGTCAATATTAGACAGATCATCAAGACAGAAAATTAACAAAGATATTCATAACTTGAACTCAGTTCTGGATCAAGTGGAACTGATAGATATCTATAGAACTCTCCACCCAAAAATAACAGAATATACATTCTTCTTGGTGCCACATAGCACTTTCTCCAAAATAGACCACATAATTGAAAGTAAAGCACCCCTCAGCAAGTGCAAAATAACTGAAATCATCAAAAACAGTCTCTCGGGCCACAGTGCAATCAAATTAGAACTCAAGGTTAAGAAACTCACTCAAAACCATACAATTACATGGAAATTAAACAAGCTGCTCCTGAATGACTCCTAGGTAAACAATGAAATTAAGGCAGACATCAAGAAGTTCTTTGAAATCAATGAAAACAAAGAGACAATGTACCAGAATCTCTGGGAGGCAGCTAAAGCAGTGTTAAAAGGGAAATTTATAGCACTGAATGCCCACATTGAAAAACTAGGAAGATGTGAAATCAACATCCTGACATCGCAACTAAAAGAACTAGAGAACCAAGAGGAAACAAATCCCAAAGCTAGCAGAAGACAAGAAATAACTAAGATGAAAATGGAACTGAAGGATATAGAGACATGGAAAGCCCTTTAAAATACCAACAAACCTAGGAGCTGATTTTTTGAAAAACAAATAAACAACAACAACAACAACAAAAAACAACATAGACTGCTAGCTAGACTAAGGAAGAAAAGAGAGAAGAATCAAATAGGCACAATAAAAATTATACAGGGGATATCATCACTGATCCCACAGAAATAAAAATAAAAATCAGAGAATACTATAAATGTCTCTATGCAAATAAACTAGAAAATCAAGAAGAAATGGATAAATTCCTGGACACATATATTCTCCCAAGACTTATCCAGGAAGAAATTGAATCCCTGAATAGACCAATAACAAGTTCTGAAATTGAGGCAGTAATAAATAGCCTACCAACCAAACAAAAGTCCAGGACCGTAAGGATTTACAGCTGAATTCTACCAGAGATACAAAGAGAAGAAGAGAAGCGTACCATTCTCCTGAAACTATTTCAAAGAATTGAAAAGGAGGGACCCCTCCCTAACTCATGTTATGAGGCTGGCATCATCCCGATACCGAAACCTGGCAGAGATACAACAACAATGACAAAAATCCTCAGGCCAATATCCCTGATGAACATCAATTTAAAAATTCTCAATAAAATACTGGCACACCAAATCCAGCAGCACATCAAAAACCTTGTCCACCACGATCATTGAGTTGGCTTCATTCCCAGGATACAAGGCTGGTTCAACATACACAAATCAATAAACGTAATTCATCACATGAACAGAACAATAGAAAAAAACCCACAAATGATTATTCCACTAGACAGAGAAAAGGCCTTCAACAAAATTCAACATCTCTTCACGTTAAAATCTCAATAAACTAGGTATGAATGGAACATACCTCATCATAATAAGACCCATTTATAACAAACTCACAGCCAATGTCATACTACATGGGCAAAAGCTGAAAGCATTCCCCTTGAAAACTGGCACAAGATAAGGATGCCCTCTTTCATCACCCCTGTTCAACACAGTATTGGAAATTCTGGCCAGGGCAATCAGGCAAGAGAAAGAAATAGAGGGTATTCAAATAAGAGGAGAGGAAGTCAACCTGTTTCTATTTGCTATTAATATTTTATGTATGATGATGTTGTGGTTATTTTTAATAGTCCTTTATAGAGACAGTATAGTATATATAGATGAAATAATAATGTTTGAGATTTGCTTCAAAATAATCTGGTGGAGGTGTGTGCTGGGTGTCTATCGATAAGACAAATGTGGCCATGAATTTGTGATTGTTGTAATTAGGTGATGGGTATATGGAGGTTTATTGAATTATTCTCCTTACATTTGTTTTTGTTTAAAATACTCTCTCATAAAAGTTGAAAAAAAGAAAGAATAAAAAAAAGGGAAGAAAGGAAGAGTAAAACGAACTCAGTAGAAATTACACACACACACACACACACACACACACACACACACCCATACACACACATGTACACAGAAAGGGGACTTTTTGACCATGCGGCTGATCAGGAGATAGGCAGTGGGTTTCCATGGATGAAGCTGGAAACCATCATTCTCAGCAAACTAACACGGGAACAGAAAATCAAACACCGCATGTTCTCACTCATAAGTGGGAGTTGAACAATGAGAACATATGGGCACAGGGAGGGGAACATCACACACTGGGGCCTGTTGGTGGGTCAGAGGCAAGGGGAGGGATAGCATTAGGAGAAATGATGGGTTGATGGGTGCAGCAAACTACTATGGCACATGTATACCTATGTAACAAACCTGCACATTCTGCACATGCATCCCAGAACTTAAAATCTAATAAAAAATAAAATAATATAAAGCAGAAAAAAAGAACGGGAATAAAACATCCTCTTCAGAGACATGTGAGAGGGGTGGACCCTGGGAATGTGAGATAGGAGATAAGTAGAAGGATTTAGTCTTGCATGAAGGCAGACAGCACAGTCCTCAGCGGAAGTGCAGGGAGTGGTTATATGTGGGAGCTTAAGTAGAGCAGGCTCAGAGAATCCACTGTCAGGACAGCAATAGGATGTCAATTAGGCTAGAAAAAAGGATTGTGAAACAGCACTGGAGGCTCCTGCTGTGGTGAGGCCGTGTGGACTGGAGATAGATGCAGGCAGCACAGTTATGACTTTAGTACCAAGTCCTAAAGTTAGCAAAGGAGAGTAGAGAAAACAGCAATTTTTTTCCACTGTTTTTATTCTGAACAACTTTTCCATTTCCTCAGTGTTCCTAGTATTTAGGCTGAACCGTAAAATTTGTCAGTAGTATATACACTGCTACTCAAAAATAGCTACAATTCTCTGAGTGCTTACTATGCGCCAGGCACTGTGCTAACTGCATTGTGAGGATTAACTTGTTGAATCCTTACAACCGTATAAGATGTGGTATCACCCTCAGGAATAAATTCAAGACCTCCTGTATGCCTGGCATTGAGCACATTGAGTGTACAGAGGTAAAGAAGACATATACAAACTTCTGATTTTATAGAGCTTGCCATCTAATAAGAGTGATGAAGTAATCACAGAAAAATGTGTATTCAATTATATTCTTGATAATTGTTGTAAAAGTGAAATACAAAGTGCTATGAGAGTGAACAATAAGACGACGACTTTCTCCAAGGTTTCCCTGAGAAAATAATATTGACAGAGACCTGAAGCATGAATATCAGTAGATGGGTAAAATGGCTTGTGGGAAGAACATTCTAGGCAGAGAGAATTGAAAGACCAGGGAGCTCAAGATCCCTGAAGTAAGACTAGTGAGTGTAGAGGCCAGCTCAGATACCTTTAGAGTCCTTTTTAGGTTCTGGGACTTCAGCCTAAGGGCCAGAGAAAGCCAAGGAAGAAAGTAACAATATCATATTTACAATGGACAATAATCCAAGAGAGAGAGAGCAAAGAGTGGGTGAAGTCTAAATATATTTAGGATGCAAACACAGCCATCAGGACTTGGCGATTGACAGATTTAGGGGTTATGGGAGAGAAAGAGAGAGAGAGAGAGATCTCAATAATGCCTCCCAAGTCTGGCATGAGAAATGAAAGTTCAGAATGGCTAAGTCCCATGTTGAAAGTCATGTAGGTGGCTAGGCAATGAGAAAGGAGAATTTGAAACCTAGGTTCTTAAGCAGTAGTTTCCATTACTGGCTATCAGTGAATACTTGTGAAATGCTTATGAGACCAACATTCCACAGTGTTTTCACTGAGCCTTTATTTCTTGAGGGAAATGACAAACAAGCTCCTTTGAGGTGATCAATTCAAGACCCACAAATGACAGCATGCTACGGTGAATAGATAACACTAAATTGTTTTTCTATTGAGTTGGCCTGCAGCAAATGAATCATGGTTTGTGTTGAAAACAACCACCTCCATCCATGCAGAACAAGTAGCCTCATTTGGTGATATGGTTAGAGTTTAAAAACTCTGGTTTGAATCCTGGGTTTTCTTTTAGCCAACTTATATGCTAAGATAAGATAAGATATAAGTTGTTGAGAAAAGCCAAAAATTTAGTTACATAACAAAGTGAACCAAGATCCAAAAGTTGAGTGAGGTAGTCTGGAATTTCCAGGTTGGTCTATGCATAGAGCTAACTGATGAAACAAATCAGGGATTAACATACAAATGAATTTCTAATGTGCCTACTATAAGCCACATACTGCAAATACAGAAAATTTCTAGAGCATACATTATCTCCTAAAATCCATGCAAAAATGACCCACCTATTCCTTTAACTTTCTCATTCTCCTACCTATTGAGCTGAATAGAACACAGGAAATCATCCAATTTAATCCTCTCACATTACAGATAAGAAAACAGACATCTGCAGACAGAAATGATTTTCCCCAAGAGCACATAGCAAGTTAATAAGAGAACAGGGACTAAATTTCTGGTCTCTTAGACTCCTACATCAGAGTTCTTTCTGGTAGACCAGGCAATTCCTTACAGTGTATGGTTGCCTAGTGGTGCACCCAAAGTAATATTCCTAAAAACAATTGATTCATGCAACAAACATACATTGAACAGCTAATTTATGTCAAACACTATTTTACCAGTTCAGGAAACAACAATGAATAAAACAGACAAATATTCTTGCCTTCATAGAGTTTATATTTTAGTAGAAGAGGCAATAAACAAGATACATAGGTAAAGTCTAGATTATGTTAGACTGATATATTTTATGGACCAAAATTACCACAAGATAAGGGGATATAAAGTGTTAGGAATAGAGTGAAATTTTAGATAGAGTAGCCAAGAAGACCTCATTGTGAAGATATATTTTGAGTAAAATCCCAAAGGAAAAGAGGAAGCCAGCCACGCAGATGTCTAGAGAGAGTATCCCTGACAGAAGGAAAATGAGAAAAAGGGCTCAGAAGTGCAGGCAAATCTAGAGTGTTGGGGAACAGCAAAGAAGTTTGTGTGGGTGACCTGGAGAGAATGAAGGAGAAAGGATCAAGATATGAGATCAGAGAGAAAATAGGGTCCAGCCCATGCGTGGCCCTGTAAGCCAGAGTAAGGACTTGGGTTTTAATTTTTGTTACAATAAAAAGTAACAGGGAGGGGACTAAGGGTCACTGGTCAAGCTAGTATATTGGAAAGAGGCTAAAGGGGGTAAGGGCAGGAGTTCAGAGACTAGGTAGGCAACCACTGCAATAATCAAACAAAAAGCTGATGATGGTTTGGAATAGAGTGGTAGCAGGGGGGTTGATGAAAAGTTGAATTCTGGGTATATTTTGAAGGCAGAGCAAATGGGATTTGTGGAAAGGCTGGATGTAGGAAATCAGAGAGGCATCAAGGAGCACAACAAGGCAACCAGAAGGATGAAACTGCCATTAATAAAGCATGCTGTGTGGGGTGGGGAGAACTTTGTGAGCTCATTTTTAGACTTGTATTTAATTTAAAATGCCTATTAAACGTTCAGGTGGAGAGGTCAGGTAGGAAGTTAACTATGAATCTAGAGATTAGGGAAAAAATCTAGTCTAGGGCTGTGCATTTGGATGCATATTGATGGTATTTAAAGTAACGAGACTGGCTGAGATAACAAAGGAGTGAGCATAGATGTAAAAGCGAAGCGGTTTGGGGACTGAGCCCTAGAGCGTTTCAACATTCAGATGTCAGGCAGATGCAGATGATCCAGCGAAAGAGATAAAGAAAGCACTCAGAAGTGTGGGTGGAAACCAGGTAAGTGTGGCATCCTGGAAAGCACAGGAACAAAGTGTTTCAATTCCCTGTATCAAATGCTGCTGATAGGAAAAAGGTAAGCTTAGGTCTGAGAAATGTCCATGGACTTAACAACATAAAAGTCATTGTTAATCTTAATGAGAAGAGTTTTTGCAAGATGGTTGAGAAGAAAAAATAAACCTGATTGATGTGAACTGAAGAGAGAATAGAAAGAAAGTGAAGACACAGTTTAAACATAAACACATCTTTAAGGGGGTGCTGCTATGAGGAGAAATAGAGTAAAGGAGTCATTGATGACAGGGAAGATAGGAGTAATAACAGTTTGTCTGTATGTTGCTGGAAGTGATCTAATTGAAGGGGGAGGGAAGAGTACAGAAAGTTTTTCTGGAATAAAGCTATTAGGTAGGTGAGAGGCTCATGATGTTCTTTTCCAAATACTTCATTCCTGTCAAGTGGGAAGCAAGGTCAGAAGCTGTGAGTGAAGATGAGGGAGAAGGTGTTGAGGTTTGAGAAGAAAGGGAGAGTGTGAAATAATTATCTGGGAGAGTGAGAAAGTCAAAAAACCTGGGAAATACAGTATGATTGTATTAAGAACACACTTATTGATCACACATTTAAAGAGAAGTCAGAAATTTGGTTGGGGGTTATTTTCTGGCTCTTTGTGTTGTGCATGTTCTGTCCCTGAGTGGATGAAGAGTTAAATTGATTTAGGATTGTAGTTTTGGCAAGTAAATATGATGGATTTTAGTGTTCAGGACACAGGGAAGGAAGTGAAGGAGTGTCAAGAAGAATTATTATGATGGTTGATCATGTGATTTAAGCTGGATAAAGTGAGGCCATAGCACAAAGGACTAAGGACAGTATAATCGTGATAGAACCCAAGAGAACTGGGTTCAGAGAGCTTATGGATAGATAGCTGAACACGTGGAGGCTCCTAGAAGGTGGTACACCCAGGGAGTGCATGGAAGCTCCATGCCCCTGCTCCATACCTTGCCCTATGTGTATTTTCATCTGTATCTTTTGCAATATCCGTTATAATAAACTAGTAAGTATAACAAAAATGTGGTAGGATCAATGGATTGAAAATACAGGTAGGGGACAGGCATGGTGGCTCACACCTGCAATGCCAGCACTTTGGGAGGCCAAGGTGAGCAGACCATTTGAGGTCAGG
The DNA here is from genome assembly GCF_007565055.1 of Rhinopithecus roxellana. Classification (NCBI taxonomy): domain Eukaryota; kingdom Metazoa; phylum Chordata; class Mammalia; order Primates; family Cercopithecidae; genus Rhinopithecus; species Rhinopithecus roxellana. The sequence continues at coordinate 38,012,218 of NC_044551.1, forward strand.
AATTTGAGACCAGCCTGCCCAACATGGTGAGACCTCGTCTCTACTAAAAATACAAAAATTAGCCGGGCATAGCAGCACGTGCCAGTAATCCCAGCTACTCGGGAGGCTAAGGCAGGAGAATCACTTGAACCCAGAAGATGGAGGCTGCAGTGAGCTGAGATTGCTCCACTGCACTCCAGCCTGGGTGACAGAGTAAGACTCTGTCTCAACAAAGAAAAAAAAGAAAAAGATAATACATGTGGGGTCAAAAGTTTGCTGGAGATAGGGAGTCCAGGGAATGAACGGGAAATATAGGAGGTGATAGGTTGGCTTGAAGTTGATATTTTGGAAGATTTGAAATAGTAGGACATGGCCAACCATGGTGGCTCACATCTGTAATCCCAGCACTTTGGGAGGCCAAGGTGGGTGGATCATTTGAGGTCAGGAGTTCAAGACCAGTTTGCCAACACGGTGAAACTTCATCTCTACTAAAAAATACAAAAATTAGCCTGGCATGCTGGTAGGCCCCTGTAATCCCAGCTACTCTGGAGGCTGAGGCAGGAGAATTGCTTGAACCTGGGAGGTGGAGGTTGCAGTGAGCCGAGATTGCATCACTGCACTCCAGCCTGGGCAACAGAGTGTGACTCTGTCAAAAAAAAAATAAAATAAAAAAGAAAAGAAAAAAAAAAAAAGAAAAAGGAAATAATAGGACCTGATGAAGCCTAGGTTATGACTACAAGAATGAGAAGATGAGGAAGGACAGACCTATGAGAAGAGAAGAGGTTAAGAAATTGGGTTGCCATAGTGCTGGGATGACAGTTCCCTATGGTGACTGGGCACTGTTCAGCTCTGGAGATCCTGGGACACTAGAATTAGAATGGCACTCCTTTCCAGGCAATCTGTATTCCCTCCAGAGCAAGGACCACTTAGCACTATCTTTTAAAAAGTGGAATGGTTTACTTTGCCTTCCACAGACAATTGTTGTCTTGTTTTGATTCTCTTTAAACAATAGTTTTATGATCAGCTGTGAAACTCTCACAGGTGCTCTTAGATGCATGTTTCTGATTGATAACTCTGGAGATTTGGCTTTTCACTTAAAATGTTGCTGATCATTTTGTTCTGTTTTTCAGGGTCAAGGAAACTTTTCTTTTGAGCTATTTACAGCTTTTAGCAATTGAGAAAAGTATACTCCTGTGAAAAAAATGTGGAGCATATTTGTTTCTCTCTACCTGTTTTCTCCAGAATTTTGAAACTATCTGTGAGTATTCTTAAGTTACAGCAATAGTTATTTGTATAAGTGCAATAAGAATGTGTTTTCTCTTGCAACAGGACACAATTAGAGAAACTGGTTATTTTACCAAGACTTTAACTGGAATGGAATGCTTTCCTTTAAGGAATCAAACTTATAGAGTCAATAAAAGCCCTTTTGGGAAAACTGGCCTCATACCTTGTCTACGGAGTCCTTGTACAGTGTTTCTGATCTGTGGTAAGTAAAGATTACTTTCTGACTGGCCCAGAAGCCCCAAGTTACCTTGGGACCTCAAGGGGAGAGAAATTTATTCAACTTATAGGTATCTGAGGGCATAAACCCATGGCTGGGATTGGCTTTTAAAAAGTCTCATCTGACATTCCTTCTATGGAACAGAGTTCCAATGAAGCCAATTTAAAAAGCCTGTGTGAAAAAGAATTATTCTTGCTGCACTATACAAATAATTAGGCCAAATATAAAGCTAAAACTTATTTTGCAACCAAATCAATCTTACCATGATTTGCCTTTAGTAAAAATGGGAGAGTGGAGAGAGAAAAATTAGGTTTCAAAAACTATGGTATACCTATTCTTAAATTCTAGTTTCATCAGTTGTTTTTGAGGTTTCTTTCTTTCTGCAATTTAGACTAACCCTGCTCATTCCTGTAAACCAACCAGTGATCTCTGGCTGCTGCTCAGAAGAAACAAGAGGAATGGGTAATGTAAAAATTTGGATCAATATTCTAATTCTGGGCATGTACTGGAATTAGCTAGCAACCCCATGTAAGGTTGGTTCCAACAATTGCCCAGTTCATGGAAAGCCTTCCAATTCAGTTTACTTGGAATAATTTTGCTTATTTTGCTTTACTGTTGTGGAATATATTACAGTTGTACTTTCCATGTAGAAATGCAAAATAAAATTACTAAATATTTTCTTAAATTGAACACGTATTAATCTTCCAGATGTCACCTTTTGTTCAAACTCAGGGTTATGAGTGGCTCTCACCATACTGACACTTTCTGACGGAATTCCTCTCTACCCTGAATACAAGACATGCATCTGATATTCCAGTCAAAGCCTTGGCAAAATTGTTTTACCGTGGCATTCACCCCTATTCATCCTGAAGAGGTTACAAAAGATGGATCTTTGTCCCTTTACAACCCTTAGGATTAAGGATTCTGTTATAAAAGGGAGGGGGGTGGGAAATGTCAGAGGCATATGAACCAGAGCAACTGCATCTTGAATAGGGGCTTGGTAAAATAAGACTTGAGACATGCATTCTCAGGAGGTTAAGGCATTCTTAGTCACAGGATGAGATAGGAGGTTGGCACAAGATATAGGTCATAAAGACTTTGCTGATAAAACAGCTTGCAGTAAAGAAGCCAGCTAAAACCCACCAAAACCAAGATGGTGATGAGAATGACCTTTGGTCATCCTCACTGCTACATTTCCACCAGCATGATGATAATTTACAAATGGCATGGCAATGCCAGAAACTTACTCTATATGGTCTGAAAAGGGGAGGAATCCTCAGTTTCAGGAATTGCCCACCTCTTTCCTGGAAAACTCATGAATAATCCACCCCTTGTTTAGCATATAATGAAGAAATAACTGTAAAAATGGGCAACAAGTAGTCCTCTGGGCTGCTCTGCCTATGGAGTAGTCAGTCTTTATTCCTTTACTTTGTTAATAAACTTGCTTTCACTTAAAAAAAAAAAAAAAGTCCCGGAGCAGTGGCTCATGCCTGTAATTCCAGCACTTTGGGAGGCTGAAGCAGGTGGATCTCCTGAGGTCAGGAGTTCAAGACTAAACTGGCCAACATGGCGAAACCCAATCTCTACTAAAAATACAAAAATTAGCCAGGTGTGGTGGTGGGTGCCTGTAGTCCCAGCTACTCAGGAGGCTGAGGCAGGAGAATCACTTGAACCTGGGAGGCAGAGGATGCAGTGAACCGAGATCGCACCACTGCACTCCAGCCTGGGTGACACAATGAGACTCTGTCTCAAAAAAAAAAAAAAAAAAAAAGAGGGATGGTTTATTTATATGTTCATGTCTGGGGCATACATTCCTACTATTTGCTAATAGCCACTTCTCCTCCATTTCTAGAGAAAGGGAGAATTTCATATACGTTTTTGTCTCCCTGAAATTAAGCATGGCCATGTAAATTGCTTTGGCTAATGAAATGTAAGAGTGATGGGGTCAGTAGACGGGCACACTTACTTGCTCGAGTTTGTTCTGCCAAGCTTGCTCTTCTTCTGTCATTTTGAGCTTGGAAGCACGTGTTGACATGGAAGTTGTTGTCACATGTATTTGACCATGGCATGGAGACCAGCTACGTTGGAGACCCAGTTGCATTTGCAATGAACTTTGCATGAGCAAGAAATAAACCTCTGTTGAGATTTGGGTGTGATTTTTCAATGTAGCATAACCTAGGCTAGATTGGTTGATATTTGCAACACTCTTTGGCTAGCCCTGTGCCAGTTGTTGAGGATACAGAGGAAAACAAATCATTGTGTGTGCCCTTGACATGGCAGGGAGTGAGAAACAAGATGGCGGAGAAGTCTCATATCAGGAGCAATGAAAAAGAGAGCAGCTGCAAAGGGGCCATGGGAAGGTTTTGCAGATATGTTTTGGGTTTCAAGTATTTTTTTCCTTTGCTTGGCATTTGGAGCCCTCCACAATTAGGTCTTATTCTCATTTTTCTGACTCTTCATTTTAGTTCCTGGGTTCCTCCATGCAACAAATATGTATTGACTGTCAGGTACTGTGCCAAAAGTTAAATGCAGCAGTAAATGAAGCAGACAATCCCTGTCCTCATGGGATTGACAGTTTAGTGGAAAAAGATGTTAAATTAATTTCCCACCAGAGTGAGTGTTATGAAGGAGCAATGTACCAAAGGGAAACTAATCTGGATTTACCCAGGAAATGAGCAGCAGAAAAGGAGGAAATGATTTTAACTGGAGGAGACCGATTTTTGTTTAAGTGTCCTTATGTGAAAAACAGTATGTCCTGCTCAGGACTCTGAGGTCAGTCTGTAGAGCTAAGGAGAAAGTTGAAGGCAGTGAGTGGCTGAAGGTGAAGCTATAGGGATAAGTGTGGGCAAAGGCCAGTCACTGAATGCTTGGTCACCAGGTCAGCCAAGCGTTGTGCATCTCACTCCCAGAAAAAATGGAAAGCAGTCTAAAAGTCATATCTTAGAAAATAAAATGCTCAAATTTTTATTTTGAAGATTGTTCTATCAATAGAGTTCAGAATGGATTTTAAAGATATAACTAAATACAGATAGAACTGTAAGGAAACTTCAGCAATTGGCAGATAAGAGAAGGTGGTGGCTTGGAAAGGATGCCTTAAAAGAAGGCTTGATAGAAGAGGGCAGCTTCAAAACGTTTTGAAAACAAGTTTCAGTTGAACATATGATTATGGTTGATAAATCACAACCTCATTATATGGATTTGAAGGAAAGGAAAGCTCCAAGGATAATTCCAATTATCTAAATCACCAAAGGTGCAGTAGTGCCACTGCTGATAAAGTAAACTCATTCTAGGTCAGTGTGGAAGAGGGAATTAAATTTGAGGCGTGAGAAATCTAAAGGATTCATGTGCACCCATCTCTTAGGATAGATCCTTCTGTACTGTGTTTGTATTGAAGATTGTTCAGTTCCCTCTGCTTGACTGTTAAAGCTGTGAGAGCAGAAACAATATCTGATTCATTCATCTCATACATCAATCCTCTACCACCAGGGTTTCAGGGATGAGCTTTGCATGGAAAAAGCACAAGGACATGCTCACCCAGTGAGTAAATTCAGCAAATCTGATTTGTTGAACCCAAGTTGGAGGAAGCTGTTCACGTTGCCTTCACTTCAGGTCTCATTGCTGGGTTCCTGGTCCCACATCATTGTGGCTTCTTTGCAAATTGTACCCAGATTTGGTTCACCTGAGGTGAGCACACAATAAGTGGTTATTTCTCATCCAGCTGAACTATTTGTGCTGCTCTGTTCTGAGGGATTGTCCTGAAACAGGCATTAAAAAATCTGTCTCCTTGGGAGATTTCAGATACATTCTGTTTCAACAAGCTGGAAGTATCTGGAGTCAGAACTCTTTCTGACAGCAACTTTACACAATACATCCTTTGTCTCCTTAAGACCTTAGCAGCAAAGAGAATAAATAACTAAGTCAAAATGAAGACATTTACCAGTACCTTTGCAATGTAGTTTATGAGCTTCAGAATGGACAGATGTCCTTTTTAAAACCACATATGCACCAAAGGATGACTGAAATATTACCATTAATACTCTATTCTTCAGCTTAAGCCTTTGGTTTCTGCTAAAAGGTAAATCCATCTTGCCTGCCCTCCAATCTTTCCTCTCAAATGCTGGGATCATGCTCGAGCTATTTGTATTTATTTACACTTGAGTTCATATAAGATTTAAAATCTTTCTTGAGGGCAGGATTGCTTTAGGAAAACCATCTGGTGTTCTAGCAAGGGCACTGGGACTTGGAGTCAAAGTCTGGAGGACTTTCAGTCTCTTACACTATGTGCTTTGGGGAAATGAATGAAATATTTGAGGCTCAATTTTGTTATCTGGGAATCGGACATTCTCATCCCCACTCTGCATATCTGTAACAAATTTTAATAGAGAGTTTCAGAGTGTCTATCTAAATCATCACTTCTCTTTTTCTTTAAGAACTGTTTTCCCATTTTCCCCCAGTCAAGAAGGAAAGCTCAAGCAGCATGTATCATCTAAGTGACTCACCAGCCAAAGTTGAGCAGACAGAGGTAGCCCCCAAATCTAGTTGAACCAATTATATTCTCTCTTCCAGAGCTTCAGAATTGTGATTTAAAGGTGACAGCTCATCTGCTCTGGTGGCTGAAGCTGGACTTTATAATCTGGGAGCCACAGGATGTCCTTAGTCTTTTTGAGTCAACTAAGGAGTCCCAAAATCTGATTTTCAGGGAGAGGAAAAGAAGCAGAGGTGCCAATAGGAGCAAGGACTGGAAACTAAGCATGCATTCTGGGTTACTGCTCACATTCCAGATCTTTATTCCTGATTTCGCCATGGTCTAGGAGTGACATTCCTGGCCTTGGGCTTTCTCAGGAATTCCTGTATCCTTATAATAATTTCCATCTTTTTGGTTAATCTAGCACAGGGTGATTTCTATGTCTTACAAGTAAAATGGCCTTATCAGATTAATACACTGGTGTAGAGAGCCAGCAGGACGAGGGGAAGGATGCCCTGTCATCTTATGGAGTTGATTAGGCAGAAAAATAGACAATTGGAAAACTCGTTCATCATTGGTGGATTCCCATTCACTGATTTGGCTTAGGTTCCCAAATACCTGAAAATAGTCAAAACTGATGGACATTTTTCACTCTGACTTTTTTGAGATTTTGTACATCTTATTCAATTCTTTCTTTTTTCCTACAACAGCATTTCTATTTGCTTTATACTTTAATATGTGTATGACTTTAAGTTATAATTGATGTATGATAAACTGCATATATTTAAAGTGTACAATTTGATAAGTTTTGATATGTGTATGGTCTGTAAAACCATCACCACAATCAAGCCAATGAATATAACCATCACTCCTAAAAGTTCTCTATGGTTCTTTGAAATCTATCTGTCTCCCACCCCCAACTCCTTCCAGGTTCCCCAGCAATCACTGATCTGCTTACTGTCATTATAGATTAGTTTGCATTTTAAAGGATTTTATATGGACTGGATTATATAGTATGTGCTTTCTTCAGAAATCAGTCCTGCAATAAATTTTTATGCACTTGGGCTCTGAGAATACAACCAAGAGCTAGGCAGTCACAGTTCCTGCTATCATGGAGCTTCAGTCTACCAAGAAAGGCAAGTAATGAATAAATAATTACCATAAGGCTTGTTGTGTGATTTAATGAGAGGAGAAGCATCTGTGGAGGTCTACACTAGGGAGAATCTAACTTAGGGACTTATGAGAAGGTCTAGTAGGAGTTAGGCCAGTAAGGAGTGCAAAAGCAGGGGTAGGGTCCAGGCAGAAGAAACAGAGCATGAGAAGGTTCAAAGGAAGGAGAAAATGTGGCCTATTTAAGGAAGAGAAAGGGCAGTGTGGCTGGAGGCCTCCAGGAGAGGAGCAATAGAGGGGGATTGTGGAGAGGCAAGCCAGTTACTGAGGTCTTATGGTTCAGATTCTCTTTCCTTTTCACTTCTGTGAAATTACCACCCCTTCTACCCTGGCACTCACCCAATGTTTCCACTAGTACCTTGTCTTCTTTCACTTCTTTGCCAAGAAATGCTCTCCATTATGGTTGTGACAAAGGAAAAATAAAATTAGAAAAGGAATTGAATTACCCAGAGTTGTACAGCCAACTGGGGCCAAGGTATGGTTACAACTCAGCTCTGCAAACTCCAAGGCCAATACTTCTGCACACCTACAGGGTAGAATAGAACGTCAATTACCCACTGCTTTTGAGCACCTGACGTCACAGCAGACCCAGGCATCATGGTAGAAACCAAGAAGTGTAGTTCTGTCAACTGTCAAAGACAGGATTGAAAGAAGCGTTCGTTGACACACATACCCCATGCTACTTAGCACTTGATTACCTACTGGCAATAAAGCCTGTTTATGCCATCCCTTACATTTTTCTTAAATTTAATGAAGTAATTAATGCTATAAAAAGCTATGAAAATATAAATGTAAGAAAGCATGTTGCATAATTAATAATATATGCATATGCATAGCAGGGTGTTTCTTTTGGCATACATATGCATATGTCATTAATTGAAACATAATCAATTTGTTTTACTGCCAGGATATTGGTACAAACCATACTGCCTGTATGTTAGCTCCCAGTCTGACTCCAGGGTTATATTACATTGATCACACAGGAGGACCAGCAGAAGGGACAAGGGGCAAGAGTGCAGGGCCAGAGAACTGGGATACCAGCTGGCTTCCAGACTCAGTTGTGCATTAACTCACTATGTAACTTCAGTTATTTTTTCTCTGGGCTTCAGTTTCTCTGTAAAGTTGAAGGTTGGACTACATTGGTTGTTTACATAAATAAAAGCAGCATATCTCTTTAAAAAAATCTTAAAGGAAACTGATATATAAAGTTTGGAGTAGGGCTTTGGTCTAGTTCAATGTTCTCCTACTCCATGCTCATCCTGTGCTCCTCAACCCTCTCTAATTTAGTTTGAATCATCCTGGAAAAGTCTCTGCAGTGATTTTTTCCCCTTACAGGAATACCAGTTACAAACAATCATATTAGGCCACCTAATACAGTGTGGAATACTCGATAGGAACTCAAGGAACTTGGTTTCAAACGTGGGCTTGGTTTCAAACCCAATTAGCAGTGTGATCACACATCACGCTTCTACTCAACTTGCATGTCTTGCACTTCTCATCTATCAAGAAAGAGGGTAATCCTTATCCTCCTTTATCATATAGAGGTATTAAATATTTCATATCAAAATGCTCTGAATGTAAAGTGTACAGTAAGAAGACAAAAACAGTCTTTTTCTAAGGGTCAAGGATGTAGACGCTGAACCCAATTGCTCTGCCACTCACTAACTGGGTGACCTTGATAAGTTACTAACCTCTGTGTGTGGCAGTTTCCTTATCTGTAAAATGGACATTGTAATATTGTCTATGTATAAATTATCAGGCTGATAAAGCTATTACACTTAAAAGCAGTGTTTACACACAATTAATGTGTATCATTAGTATTGTTACTATTTTTATTGTCATTATCATTGGTGGAAAGCAGCAGGTCACTGAGGGTGAGGAGGCCTGGATTCTAACCTTGAACCTACTACTCCCTAAATGTGAGTCTGAATCAAATGAAAAGGCCCACATCAGAGAATTCGGCAGGTCACATGGGAGGAGAGATGAAATTAAATGTTGATATTAAAATGCTTCCAGAAATTAGCACATCTTTACAAATATCGAGTTTAGTTATGTCTTCCAAAGACAAACCTAAATAAAACAACAGTATTGAAAAATGATCCTGAGAGTTAAATGGAGGTTTAACAGGACATTCAAATTTCCTATTTCAGTTTTGGCTGAAGCATGAAGAAAATAGATGCTAGATTTTAAAATAGGCCTATCATACAGGATTTGCAAAAAGGAGATGGCAGATAAATCATTTACCACCTTGAGTCACCCACCCACCTCATGCTATGCAGTTGGAATGTCTGAGAAGAGACTGAGAGGATTTGGGGAGAAAAATGCCAGTGTGCTGTGAGTCTTCCTGCCATAGGGAGGCTTGGGCAGGAGCCTGCCCCTCACCTAGGTAGAAGGCCTTTGAGACTACTTTCTACTAAGTTTCTCTTTCTGGTGGAGTCTGAGGAATGGAGAGTGGTGGTAGGGAAAATTTTAGTAGAGGAATAGACTGGTCATCATTCTTGAGAAAGTGGCTGACCAGAGCAAAGTGTAGATTATGAAGGTAGGGATCAAACGGTATTCTCAGAGCAAGGCTCTCAGTGCAAAGGATCCCTAAGCAATTCTAGTGAATCAGATGTGGGCTACATGTGCTAGATCCTGGAATGGCATCACTTTAGGCATTTCCAAGAGGACCTCCTGAAAATAAAAAGGTCTCACCTAAAAGAGGCTGGAGATGTACTGCCCAATTCCCAGGGACTCAGTAAGGAGCTGCAAGTCATGAGGCAAAAGAAAGATGCATAAGTCCCCTTCAAGGAGCTATGGATGCCAGGCACTCACTGATAAAAGCTTTCTGAAAACCCCCCTCAAAGTAGACAGTCACATGTCCACAACTCCCAAGGCTGGGTAATGCAACGTCAGTGCATGACAATGTCAGTCAAGCCAGAACTTTCCTGTTCCACTCCGCCCTACACCTGCAATCCTGAAGAGACTGGAAATCTTGGCCAGCAAAATGGAGGAAGGGTTGATGCACAAGGTGGGGAAAGAGATTAGAAGCCATACATGATCTGTACTCCTGTCAATCATTTGCAAGTTTTCACCTATAAAGTGTACAAATTAGGTATTCAGAGACGTTTTCCTATTAAATTTAAAGTTCTGACTACCATACCATGTAGGACTAGATATTTCATTCTCTGGATTGAGCTGTGCATATTACCTCAAAAAAGCCATGAGGCCACTACGGGCAGAGAGGAGCTAATAGCACTATTCAAAAAGACAAAATGAGACAAAAGTACAGTGCATTATAACATTTCTCAGATCATACTTAACAAATTAATTATTATCAGATGCTAAACTACATATTATGGAAATCAGATCTTTTATGCAAAAGATGGAGAAATTTGTTGTTGTTGTGTTAAATTGAGAAAGATGAAATTAGTTTCATCCTGTAAGCTGTGTAAATCAAAAGGCTGTGACCAAGATGTTTAGATCTCAGAATTAAGTTGTGATCCCAGGGTTATTCTGGGACAGAGCTAACCTCACATATAGGTTAAATAGTTTACTATCCAAATTCTGTAATTGTAGAGGGATTTGAGGCTTCCACCATATCCTCTACCATCTGCTTAAAAGTATATATACTTAATATTTCATTTGATGCTCACGATTATTCTTTTTGCTTCAAAACTTTGGTTTCTGCAGCAATTAATATCCCACAGTCACACTTTGTCATCTTTAGTCACTTACACCTCAGTCTAACTGGGCAGGAAGCATTTTTGAATACTAGCTTTGGAAGGGGAGTTGGATGGCTTCTGTGTGCTTGGGGGAAGTCAAGGAGGAAATGCTCTGAAGTCAACATTTGCCATTGTCTAATTGACTCAGCTATGCTCTGGGTCCCAGAAATGTCCTATTATTTACTTTACTATTATTTGAATTTCTTTAAACCATGACAGAGAAGTTGAATTTAACAATTCTGTTAGGACATTGGAATATCAGAAGAAAACCTAAGGGTCATCCAGAATTGGGAAGGTAACTACATTTCACTTTGCATGTCAACTCCCAACATGGTACTGATGGACTGCAGCATATGGCTAAAAATGACTGTAAGGTCTGTCCTTACTGAGGGGATCATGATGACATCTATGGGTGAAAGCAGGAAAGGTAAGCCATCTCTTTTCCAATGTGGATCTCTGCAATCTGCACCCACCCAGGTTCTTCCCCTCTAACCTGCCACTCTCCACAGATAGGGCTATTTGACTTCCAGTTTCCTCCTCTGTAAAAGGGTGACAACAGTTCCTGTAGCATAGAATAATTGTGAAGTGCAAGAGAGCTAACGTGTGTAAAGTGTTGACACACACCTTGCCTATACTAAGTGCCCAATATTTGGTAGTTATCAAGTGTTTCCACAACTTTACAAGATGAGATTATTCTCATCTTTCAGGTAATTTTAAAATATTATTAAAGGGTTCCAATTGAGAATCACAACACCATTCAGCTGTGAGTTACCAAATGAAGGTTTGAATCTAGACCTTTTGTGGCTCTGAACTCATGCATTTTCTGCTATACCATTCTGCCTTGTAGGAACTGAAATCTGATTATTTAGATTATAGCCTTGGACCTAGGATCTAATCACTTGCCCGTGATTTCTTGGATGATATGTCTGAATTCAGAAGCTTATCTGTTGCTGGAGTTCTCATTACTATTGATCCCTCTCCCCCAACCCCTCATATCTAAGCCTTCAAGGTTGACTTATGGGCTGACCTAGGATCTGACGTCTGTCCCAATGACCTCAGGTACCCAACTCCTGCAAACAGAGCTGTCTTTCCAACTGCTATGCCAGTCAGCAAATCTAGCTTACTCAGTCAGTGATTTTTTTTTTTTATGGAGCCCTATGTGCCAGGCATTATTCTATGCAAAAACAGCAAATGGTTACAGCTCATGCCCTCAATCTAATGTGAACAAAGTCACAAAAATATCTAGCTATGAGCTTCAATAATCAATATGAAGGAAAAGTACAGTGTAAAACAAGGGGATCTGACCTTGTTTGGGAAGTCAGTTTTTGAATCTCTTTCAAACCACATCTCTTTATTAGTATTTTGGGGATAAGAAAAGTTGTCACCTCATGCTGGTGTTATAAGGATTAAATGATGGGATTATAAAGCGCTAAGCACAGTGACTGGCACAAAGAACATTCACAAATGTCGCAATGGCTGCCACTATTATGACTTTTATTATTCCATCTTTTATGGAATAAGCATTTATCTTGAGAATCGAAGACGGTAGAGACTTTGGTCAGGAATTTCTCAGTTCTAACTTGCCGCCCTTTTCCTCTCCTGCTGTAGTTAATTGGGCCATGCATGGCTAAATCTCAATATATAAAATGTGGTACATTATCATCTAGTTAAAGAGCCAACTGAGGACGTTTTTCAGTCCCTAGGAAGGTCATAGCTGAAAGCAAAACTTGTCTCTGAACTCCCCATCTGAGGTTCTATTCCACCACACATCTTGTTATACTTTTTCGTTTTAAGATGATATCCCAATAAAAACTAAATTTTCACAAGTTGATAAAATAGCCTAACATGCAACAATCTAGACTCCACATATGCAACACAACTTTAGGAATTTCTGTTTTTGCTACTTTTTTCTTTGTTACATAACCAAATGCTCAAGCAGCCCAGACTGTAATCAGCAGCCCACGATATCTTTGATTTCATCAGTTGTTTGAACCCAGAAGGTCCTCTCACCTGAATCTTCTCAGTAGGAATCCTATCGGGAAAGTCAATGACAGGTTGAGATGATTGGGCTCTGCAGATCTAAAATGCTATTTGATGCTTGTTTTTAATTCCTAGCATCAAAACCAAGCAGAGCAGAAAACAAATGTGAAATGAGAAAGATAAAAGGATGCAGATTAAAAAGAGGGGGCCGGGACAGGAGGAGCTTGGAGCGGTAGCAATTGCCACAATTCAAAACGGCTGGCGTAGATACCATCTGCAGTGGTGGCAGCAGCGTTTCCCAGATTCCCTTGCAAACTTACCAGATAAACATGCACGTGGGCCTCGCCTGAAGTGACGGATCATGGACTCTCTAACAGGCAAAAGAATCAAAGCTCTCAATGAGACTTGCTTATTCGAAGGGAAGGAGTATCAATTTTTATTCCCTGCAGCAGCCTGAGATCCCAATCTCCTTTATCGTCGCTATACTTAAAGAAGATGAACAAGACATCCAACTAAATGCAAACTGTCACACTGTACACCATGCGGGCCCCTTGCCTGCTCCTGGTGCCTACCAGCTGTTATTAAGATCCACAGCCTACTCTGCCTCAAGTCTTGCTGTTGTTCCATAGATGCTCAAGTAGTTTTGTACCCTAAACAGAGCAAACATGGCTTTGTCAGTGGATTCTTTACTGTTTGTTCATTAGCTTGTTCGTTCGTTCGTTCATTCATTCATTCATTCATTCATTCATTCATTCATGTAGCTGTTGAGCATCTACTTTTGCCAGGCACAATTTTAAGCACAGAGAAGTACAGAATACAATAGAAAAAGCCATTGCTCCACTGCTCTCATGGAGCTTACATTTTACTGGCCTTGGACCATTTATGAATCTTACATTTATTGAACACTTTTTATCTGCTAAGATTTATAACAGGTGCTGGGAGAACAAAAGTGAGTAAGAACATGTACCCTGCCATCTAGTGATGCCAAAAGCTCAAGCAGAAAATTGTATTACTAAGTGGCAGGGACAGTATTAGAGAGAGGCCTAAGAGAGGATAATTAAATTAGAATATGTAGAAAAAAATATAAAATAAAGCTTCTCAAAAGGACTTGGATTCATTTTTCTGTTTTGTAGTTATTTATTCATGCAATAAATAGTTGAATACCTCAAAATGCTTAGAAGAGTATCAGGCACACAAAAACCCTAGATAAATGTTAACCTTTGCTGTTATCCATATTATCTTTAGCCAGGCATGGTATTAGACACATAGTAATATAAGGAAGCTAAAGGCAGCTGAACCTATAAGGAAAATGAGACCTGGAAAGTTAAGTAACTTTTTCAAGCTGGAAGTAGAATGCAAATCTCCAGACACCTAGTCTGGTTCCTTTCCAATACGATGCTGTTTCACATACTACGAACATAGAAGTGGAATTCATTGTAGAAGTCTCTATTTTTAAAAATGAATAATGAGTTTTTAACACACTTTTTGTAGACAGGCTCAGAGAGAAAATGTGTCTGAATTCATCCTTTCTCAGCTGTATCAGACCCAGAAAATTCTTCTGGAGTAATGCTCAGGGAGAGAAAGCTTGGGATTGTGTCACCATCTGTTCTAAGTAAATATCACCGCTGGCCTTGATTTAGCATCCTCTTTTCCTGGGATCTCCATGTTCGGGTTTAGAAAAGGATACCAGGACACAGGGCAGTCAGCCATGGTCAACTGGGGAATAGCTAAAGAAAAAAAAAATCAATCCCATCCACAGTCTCTCATGAATCCACAGAGCCCGCTGAACACATAGGCACTTGGGTTTGGAAAGACCCTAGAGAACATGATTCCTCAATTCCTGCTGCAGAGAGATGCAGTTTGGATATTTAAATCCAGGCATCTCTTGCCCGTGGGTTATGTTTCCAAAGGCAAATATTGTCAAAGGAATCATTCCGTCATGCTGTGCTGTGGGTGGCAGCAGGCTGAGGGCACTGGGAACAGAGCCAAGACTGGGGAATATAGCACAAGGGAGACATGGGTTGTAAGGTGTGGAGGAGTGATGGGGTCAGAAGCCTGGCAGTTAAGTCACAAATGTTACTGGGCGGAGCAATGTAGGATGGCCAGAGCTCATGCAAACATGAACCCACCGGAAATGAAGTCTTCAAAGTTTAGTGGTGCTAGAGAACCCAGAAACTGAGCTACATGAAGCAAACAGCTACATGTTGCCAGCAGCAAGCAAAGGATCATAACATGGAGATGATTTCTGACCTAGTCTCACCTGCCTTCCATTGCTTTTTGTTTTGTTGAAAGCCAGTTGTAAGCAAGCTGGCCAAAAGTCCCTAGGATGTGACCTTTCAGTTGTCACTGGGTTAGGTTTTCACGCAGAGGTGGGGCACAGACAGAACTCTGGCTGTAAACTTACTTATGATGTTCGACCTTGATGAAAAACTTACAAGGAATAAGCTCTTAGTAAGAAGTGGAAAAAGAGCATTTATTCATTCATTCAAATATTTGTTCAGTACCTACTATGTGCCAAACACTGTGTTCAGTACAGAAGATAACATTGGCAGAGAAAGGCAGTCATACATAGTCTCTGCCCTCTCATAGTTTACAAACTGGTTTAGGAGAACAGATGAAAATCAAAGAAGTGCAAAGAGATAGAGAAAGAGAAAGATTGCTGCAGAATGCAGAATGTGCTCCAAAAGAGAAGTACCCAGTGCTGTCAACAGAAAATGAACTATTCAAGGTGGTCAAGGAAAGCCTTCTGAGGAAGTGACAATTTGAAGTTTGCAGAAAGAAACTAGGATGAGGTAGGGAAGAAGAACACCCTAGTTCTTCTGCTAATGGGCTTTGGCAGGAGGGTTGTGGTGAGAATAAATGCCTAGTTTATTTCAAAATTTAAGTTGTATGGTTAACTAATCAATTTACAAAGCAGTTTAAATCTGGCAGTAGAACCCACTGAACCTACTGAATTTTCTCAGTAGGAATTCTATCGGGAAAGTAATGACAGGTTGAGATGCTAGATGTTGTATGCTAGATGTTATGCAGAGTCCAAGTTTAGAAGTTACAGATTCTGTCCTCAAGAAGATATATTGAAAAGAGGTGTAAAGTTACCTAAAGTTTCTGTTGAATTCTTCCTATGTGCTAGATGCTTTACATTTGCTGTTTAACATCTAGAGGTAGCTACTTTTTTCCCCCAATTATCAGATGGGAAACTGAGGTTCAGATACATAACTCACAGACCTCAGCCTGCTAGTTACATATCTGTCTGATTGCCAAGCCCATGCACTTTTCATAAAACAAAATGCCTCTTATCAGAACCCTTTATGAAAACTTGCCAGAAAGATTTTGGGTGCCAACTGCTTTTTCCCCTTCAGCAGAGCTCTATTTAGAACTGAACTATGGATGTGTGTGTGTGTGTGTGTGCAACCACACATATATACAGTTTAAAACATTCACCTTTCAGTAGTACACACTAAGGGTACACATAAACTCTGTCTGTCTCTCTCTCTGTCTCTCTCTCTGTCTCTCTCTCTCCTCCTCCTTCTCTCTCTCAGGGTACTAATATGCAAAAGATCCAGATATGTAAAGGCACTCAGTCCTTAGCCATAGGAACATAAATTCAATCTTTCTTCATTGGCTCAGTCTGCCCTTCAGGATCTTAAGAAAGTGCAGGTCATCATTATGCACATCAGTTATCGCAGTATGGTAACTGGCTTGATGTGCTGCTTAATGGAGTGTTACCAAGTCATAAAATGCCAATATTTAAAAACCACCAAGGTCTTTAATTATCATTTCAATCTAGGGTTTGTCAAACGATGTCCCTTAAGAAATAGTTCTACATTAGGTTAAGATGTGAACCAGAGGAGGGAAAAAATATATGTGTGTATATTTTTATTTAATACAGTATATATATTTATATGATTATTTAGTGCTATATATGTACATATTATATAATAACATAAATATATATTACATGATGCATAATATTATATATCATGTGTATTATATATTTTTCCTCAAATAAATTCAAGAAATATTTTGTTTTATTTTACATCATCATGGATCGTCTCAGAGCCTATAATATAGCAATGGGAAAGTGATCCCATAATGGGAGTAAGAATACACAGGTTTTCCTAAATTTATTTAGTGCTATATTTGAATATTTGTCCACTCCAAAACTCATGTTGAAATTTAATCCTCAAGGTTGCAGTATTGAGAGGTGGGGTCTATAAGAGGTGATTGGGTCATGAGGACTCTGCCCTCATGAATGGAGTAATCGATTCAGGGATTAATGGATTAGTGGGTTAATGAATCAATGGCTATCATGGGAGTGGGATTGGTAGCTTTATAAGATGAGGAAGAGAGCCTGAACCAGCCCAGTCAGCCTCCTTGCCAGGTGATACCTTACCCTCCTCAGGACTCTGCAGAGTCCCCACTAGAAATAAGGCCCTCATCAGACATGGACTTCTCAGCCTCTATACGTTTAAGAAATAAATTCTTTTTCTTAAGAAATTTCTCAGTTCAGGTATTCTGTTATGAGCAACAGAAAACAGGCTAAAACATTTAGCTACGAAATGGAACATAATATCCTTTCCTGGAACAATTTTTCAAAACAAAACGCAATTTTTATAACAGAGGTTATTCCAAGCTACTTGCTTTCACACACAGGTATATAGATAGAGAGATAAGCTCTTCTTTCACCCAGATTACTGCCAGTTTTTGTTACAACTAGGACCAGAATCTGGGATTGAAGTTATTGCCTTGACCACCTCAGACATCCTAACCTGAACTGACGAATCATATTTGTGTGAGTGTTTGCGAATTGGAACATATTATGTTTAAATTCAGGGTTTCTTTGTTTTCTCACTTATTTTTTCTGTCTGTTCTAGGGTCAGAAATTAAAATGGCAAAGCTCACAAATAATATCTCTCCCAGCTTTAAGAAAGCTAAATGGAAGAAAGGAGTAGAATTTTAAGATTATTCAAAAATACGAATAATTTGCTATTACTGCCCGTGTTTTCTAAGATACAAAAGTTCCCTGCGGTTTTTGTCTCCTGGTCTGTTAGGTTACTGTCCGTAGGCCTCAGAGTGGGCGGTGCCTGGAAGCTTGACAGTACCATCAAAATTCCTGGTGATTTATGGAGAAATCCATTGCTCCTCCAGCTTTGCTAGTAGGATTTTTTTTTTTTTTTTTTTTTTTTTTTTGCTCCAGACTCTGTGATTATGAAATGTCACCGTGGAAACAGTTCAATATTCTTTTAAAAATATAAATGTGACTAAAATGAAAAACTACCCAGAATCTCAAGCTCTCTTAAAGTCCAAGCTTTCTGTAAAAGCAAGCAGATTGATTTTGTGTAGGGTGATGAGTATGCTCGTCCTCTAAAAATAATCTTGCTTTCACTGCCCGATGATGAGTCTGAAATTTCATTGTTAAGGATGCAAGAGACCCCTATTAGAAGGAAAAATACCAGAGAACAACTTGCTAGAGACACTGTGACAGCCAAGGGATAATGCAGACTCACAGAAACAGAGCAACACCTAGTGTGTCCAGAAATTTGCTCTATAATGTGTACATACCTACCCCCCACTGGGCAGCATTCTACATACATTAGAATAGTTTATCAGACTTAAAACTTGACATCCAGATTGATAAGTTCAGTGGGGTCACATACTGGGATTTAATTGACTAAATTGAACTTTGCTTATTTGGCAAACTTGAAAGATTGAGAGGCAGAGAGAACAACTGGGAAATTTAAATAGTTGCCTTTTAAATGTCACTCTTCAACTCACTCGTTTCATGTCCAGGAGTCAGCGTGAGTTGGAAGAAATCCATGGGGTGTTCCTAGAGTTGGTCTTGGACCTCTTGGTGCTTTCATGATGAAAGCATCTTACCTCACTGAGACTTTCTTGGGTAAAAAACACACACATTTTTGTTCAGCACAGGAAAAGGCCAGTGGGAAAGTCTCCATTCTCCATGATTAAGTTAAAAGATTTTTTTTTTTTATTATACTTTAAGTTCTAGGGTACATGTGCATAACGTGCAGGTTTGTTACATATGTATACTTGTGCCATGTTGGTGTGCTGCACCCATCAACTCGTCAGCACCCATCAATTCGTCATTTATATCAGGTATAACTCCCAGTGCAATCCCTCCCCTCTCCCCCCTCCTCCCTCCCCATGATAGGCCCCGATGTGTGATGTTCCCCTTCCCGAGTCCAAGTGATCTCATTGTTCAGTTCCCACCTATGAGTGAGAACATGCGGTGTTTGGTTTTCTGTTCTTGCGATAGTTTGCTAAGAATGATGGTTTCCAGCTGCATCCATGTCCCTACAAAGGATGCAAACTCATCCTTTTTTATGGCTGCATAATATTCCATGGTGTATATGTGCCACTTTTTTTTTTTTTTTTTTTTTTTTTTTTTTTTTTTTTTTTTTATGAGACGGAGTCACTCTGTCGCCCAGGCTGGAGTGCAGTGGCCCCATCTCAGCTCACTGCAAGCTCCGCCTCCCGGGTTCACGCCATTCTCTGCCTCAGCCTCCTGAGTAGCTGGGACTACAGGCGCCCGCCACCTCGCCCGGCTAGTTTTTTGTATTTTTTTTAGTAGAGACGGGGTTTCACCGTGTTAGCCAGGATGGTCTCGATCTCCTGACCTCGTGATCCACCCGTCTCGGCCTCCCAAAGTGCTGGGATTACAGGCTTGAGCCACCGCGCCCGGCCATGTGCCACATTTTCTTAACCCAGTCTGTCACAGATGGACATTTGGGTTGATTCCAAGTCTTTGCTATTGTGAATAGTGCCGCAATAAACATACGTGTGCATGTGTCTTTATAGCAGCATGATTTATAATCCGTTGGGTATATACCCAGTAGTGGGATGGCTGGGTCATATGGTACATCTAGTTCTAGATCCTTGAGGAATCGCCATACTGTTTTCCATAATGGTTGAACTAGTTTACAATCCCACCAACAGTGTAAAAGTGTTCCTATTTCTCCACATCCTTTAAGAGTAATTTTAACAGTTTAAGATTTTCTTGTGACACACTGATTATGTTCTCAGCCCCATATAAGATCAGAATCTACCAAATCAGCCATCATTTGTATAGATACATAACCTGATGATCCAAGTGGTTAGTTGATAAAGTCACACAGGTGATAACATGAAGAACCAAATTTCAAAAAGTTTCTACTTTTAAAAGCCAATTCTGATCTGTGACAAGCTGGCATCAAGGGGATGCTTACAAAGGATGATAAAGGTTTCCCTCTATGCATACCCATTCCCTCTTCTTCCTTAGCAAGACACCCTTATATTGTTGAGTATGGCAATTTGCCTAGCTAGCTTCAAGTCTGTATTTCTAAGCCTTTCTTATAGATATTTTATACAGGAAAGTCATTGGTAGAAATTTGAAAAGAGACTTACTCACAAAGAAGCTATGCCCTTTTCCTTCTTTCTTTCTTTCTTTCTTTCTTTCTTTCTTTCTTTCTTTCTTTCTTTCTTTCTTTCTTTCTTTCTTTCTTTCTTTCTTTCTTTCTCTCTCTCTCTCTCTCTCTCTCTCTCTCTCTCTCTCTCTCCTTCCTTCCTTCCTTCCTTCCTTCCTTCCTTCCTTCCTTCCTTCCTTCCTTCCCTCCTTTTCTTTTCTGGAACATTCACTTAATGACTGGAGCTTCAGCAGCCGTCAGGAACCACAAGGCAACCTAGAAGAGAGGAGTCATTCAGTAAGTATAGTAGAACAGAGAAATAAGAGATACTGAGTCTCTAATGACTACATAGCCATCACAACATGTCTTTTATACTAGAGAAAAATGAACTCATGTATTGTTTAAGATGCTGTTACTTTGGGCACCTGTCACTATTAGTCAAAGAGAATGATAAGCTACAGTTTTTATAAACACTTCTATTATAGGTCATTGAGCAATCGGAGAAGAAAATTTCAATTTTAGAGATGCAAGTGATTCTATTTGGTCCAGCTGTCTTTATTCTTTAGAGTGAAATAATGAAAGCTAGTTATCCATTTATTTGAAAAGCATTTAACAAGTGTGTAGGACAACGGCAAATTCAAGGAAACTGAGATAAATAAAGACAGTATTTTCCTACAAAGTACTCACCATTAAGCTGAGGAGTTCCATTAAAGACCTTTAAAAATTCATCCAGGTGAGAGTTATAATGGAGGAATGTACTAAGGCACCTTAAGAATATAGAAGTTGATTATCTAATTCAACTTTGGAAAGGCTAGGTGACATTAAGAAATGTTTTTAAAAGAAATGAGCCCATGGAACAAAGCTTCAAGAAACAGTGGAAAGTTAAATAGAAAAGAACTGACTGGTCAATGGCACATAAAAAGCCTGTGACAAGTTCAGGCTTTCAACCCCAGAGTCTTAAATACTACTGCTTTCTGCTTGCTACTAATTTAATTACTGAACATGTTTTTATATAGGAATTTATCCATTTTACTGAACATACGATGATTCTTCTTCTCCACACTGACTAACCGCACTGATGACCAACTGAAATTTCAGGGCAAACTGGGGAAAATATTAATGAGATAATTTTTAAATATGACATTAAACTGATTTTGATTTTAAAAAGTATACATGTTTATTATAAAAAAAAACAATTTGGAAAAGCATAACAAAGAAAGAAATACCTGAAATAGTACCATCACAGCAGGCCCAATTTAAAATAACAAAATCTCTTAACTTCTTACTTTAATAGATGCCCGCCACAGAAAGGAAGAAAGGAAGGAAAGAAAAATATGTCTTTACATTTTCTGTTACCTGCTTTATTAAACAGGCAATGGCTTTCCCAAGCACTGGAGCTGACATCAAGGGGTGCTTACGAAGGATGGTAAAGGTTTCCCTCTATCTATACATACCCATTCCCTGTCCTTCCTTAGCAAGAGACCTTTATATTGTTGAGTGTGGCGATTTGGCTAGCTAGCTACAAGTGCTGGCTACATTTTTCCCTCCTATAAAAGACATTTTGAGATGAGTACATAGTCATTAGACACTCAGTAAGCTATAGATCAGATTCTGCCCACCACTCTCAAAAATATAACATTTCTACTTTAAACAGAGCAATTCAACTTTTATTCATTTTATTCATTTATTTATTTATAAATGGGGTTAAGAGCCGTATCTCAAAATTGAGCAGGCTACTTGAAAAACCAGGGACATACAGATGAGTAGGCAGGCCAACAAGTTGGTATTCCTTGAAAATAATCCCTCTGAACATTTCCAGTTGCTTACAGAGGCAGAACATTGCATAGGGAAAGAATAGAGCAAAAAGAGATCTCATGGCATCTACACTTAGCCTCTCTTTAATTGTCCAGGAAAATTCAACTTTGGTTGAAACCAGCACGTTACTCAGCCACCTCTTTAGCAAGAAGCTGTGTCTGGTAGACTGCTTTTGGCTACGGGTAACAGAACTCTATGTCATGCTGTCTTAAATAATGAGGCTATTTGATGTGACAGGAAATCCAGAGGCACATGGAATTCAGGATTGGTTGATTCAGTAATCCAGCACTGAACTGCTTTCTCTTTATTGGCTCTGTCATCTTCACTGTTGTCCTCAGGCTGTCCACTCACAGTGCCTAGATGTCTTCCAATAGCAGCTGAGTCACATCCTGCAAAGCCCAAGAAAGAGAAACCTATTTCATGTGAAGAGAAAATGTTTTTCCTTCATGTCTAATTGGGTCAACAAAGCTCAAATACTCATCCCTGGCCCAAAAACAGACTCTAAAGGAATGCCAGACTCTAATTGGCTTAGAGCAGGGATCTGCAAACTTTCCCTGTAAAGAAGCAGATAGTAAATAATTTAGGCTTTGTGAGACATATGGTTTCTGTCACAACAATCCAACTCTGTCGTTGTAGTGCAGAAGCAGCTATAGACAAAATGTAAATGAGCGTGGACGTGTTCCAATAAAACTTTATTTATGTGTATAAAATTTCCAGAACAGACAAATATATGAAGACTGAAAATATATTATTGACTGTCTAGAGCTTGAGGTACTAGGGGGATAGAGGGGTGATGGCTTAAGGGCATGAGGTTTCTTTTGCGGGTAATGAAAATGTTCTAAAATTGATTGTGATGATAGTTGTATAGCCCTGTGAATACACAGAAAGCCATTTAATTGTATACTTTAAATTGGTGAATTGTGCAGTATGTGAATTATATCTGAATAAAGCTGTTAAAAAATCGTTATGGCCACAGAAATTAGAATTTTGTATAATTTGTATGGGTCAAGACACACTATCCTTCTTTTGGTTTATTTTACTAGCCATTTAAAAATGTAAAAACCAGTCTTAGCTTACAGGCAGCAGTGGCTGGCTATGCTTTGTCCATGGGCTTTAGAGTGCCGACTCCTGGCTTAGACTAATTAGGATGCCGTTCTGGAGGCAGTGGATGGGTGGGTCTCTCCTGTTTCAAATGAGGGAAAGGTTGACATCTGAAAATAATCAGGACTCCTTTAGAGAGGAATAACAAGGAAATAGCTGACTGCAAGGCAGACAGCTGTGCCCCTTGAGACAATTTAGGAAACTTCTCTTGCTAGTCAAACATGATCTTCGGGCATCAAACCCTTAGCCTCAAGCCCCTTAGCAAAATATTTCCAATCCCTCCATGCCAAAAAAGCAATACCTTTTTAAATTCTATTCCCATATTTTAATTTTCTGATTGAAATTCAAAAACTCTCATCTTGACCAATCACCCACATGATAGGCAGTCCAGGGTGGCCTGTCTTGTGGATGGGGTGTTAATCTCTCTACCTCTTACTCTCTGTCTCTGTCCCTAGGAGCAATTCTAGTATATAAAACTTTATCTCCTTAGATTTTCAATGAGATATGTGCATCCTCATAGATGCTCCCAGGGGAATGGGAGTCAGGGATACCTTGCTGTCAGAGGGAGACAAAGAAGCTCCTCCTATGTGCACAAATAAACCATTCTGAGTGACTCCCTGTGGTCCTCACTGCTAAATCAAGGCTTCTGTGGCTTAGGTAACTACCTTTTTGCAGCCTCTCTGGCGACTAATGTAAGAAACAAAGCTGCCTCCTTTTGCTTCTATTCTGACTTCAGATTTTGGCTTCCCAAGTTTGAGGTGAAGTATGAAGCAGTACAAAGATCATAGGAGAGAAAGTCAAGAGACCTGGCCTTGAATTGCTTTATGACCTTGGGGCCGTCCCTTCACCTACAAGATAGACAGTAATGAGAGCACCAACAGCAGTAAAGATAAATTGCTCTTCTGAGTCTGGAGGATGAGAAGATGATCCCTTCTAGCTTGGAGGAGAGAAACAGGCTCTTAAAGCAAGAGCCTGTGAGATCAGACATCTGGGAGAAGTGGGAACTGAGAGGAAAGATAAAGGGCCAGAAGTGGTAAGAGTCTGTCATTGATTTGGAATTCAGAGTGTGCTAGAATGCTTGAGGGTTGAAGGACAGAGTGTGGAGATAGGGCTGGAAAGGGAAGCTAGGAATGGATCTGATGCTAGCCCTAGAGTAGGAGTGTGTGATTCATCTGAGGAGCTCTGACCAAGGCAGGAGGAAGTCCTGAGGGATAAGGAGGCTCACCTGGCACTCAGCCTGCTGCCCCTTCTGTGATCCCAAATTTCTGCCTTGCTGAGCACAAACTGGGGAGAAATTCCTGGCCACAAATCTGCCATTGCTGTCTCCTGGTTACAGTTCCACTCATGTTCCCTTCTCTACTATGAAGGATGGATTTGTCTGCTTCAGTGTGTTAAGGCAAGTTCATTTCACTTTAAAGTGAACAAAATTGAGTTCATTGACTTTACAAAGCTTCTGGTGCCCACTCCATGTGATATTTCATCACCTTCCTAGAAAGGCCCTCTAGAAGGCTGCTCAGTGTTTCCAAAGGGAATTACCAATCTCCCCCCAGGAAAGAGAGTACCCTGTAAGGTAGTGAAGAGCAGGGGATGATGGGGGGTAAGCAGTTCCCTCAAGAATAATCGAAGCTGCCAAAATAATCAGAGCTGCCATTTCTTCAGGCTTGCAGGGAGTTGGTCCTGAGGAGAGCATGCTAACAACCCCAGAAAATTGCCTTCACCTTAGCGAGTTTTACAATGAAGCTTCCCTTCAAAGTAATGGAGCAAGCCTGTTAGTCATCTAATTGCAAAGAACTGTGGGTGAATAGGATAAAGGCCTGGGGAAAGCAGGTATTAGCAAATGCTGGTGCACCTCAGGTGAGCCTGGAGGGGGTGTCAGCCCTCTAATAGGTGGAAAGGACACTCTCTCCCTGCTCCAGAAAAGCCTGAAAGGACACTTTCTTTCTGCTCCTAAAAAGTTTTGCTCCATCTGGTGACGTTGACCTGTGAATTCACCTTGAGAATTGAACTCTTTGGCTTCAGCCTGCTCTACAGCGTGCTCTTTCGAGATGCCAGTGCCCTTTGAGAAGCAGCATATGCAGGTGCGTAGCTGTGTGGATAGCACTGTGGCTAAAGGCCAGGGCTTTGGGTTCACACAGCCCTGCATTTGAATATTACTTCTACCAGAGAAAGCCCTGTTGAAATAGTTGCTTATGTTTCTAAGCCTCATCTAGAAAATGGGATAATTATAATCCACTTCCTAGGGTGATTGTGAGGATAAAATGAAGGTATGGGCACATGTCAGGCACAGTTCTACATGTATTTACATGCACTACCTCATTTCATCCTCCTGATTACCCTATGAAGCAGGGACTATCAGCATTCCCACTTTACAGATAAGGAAAGTGAGGTACCCAGATACTTGGCAGAGTTGAGATTTGAACCTAGACTGACTCCAGAGCCTGAGCACCATGCTATGCACCTTGGTACACCATTGGGGCTCAACAAATGGATATTTGGTATTGTTAGTGTGTAAGATTTTATAAGATGCTTTAGTGTCAAAGGTTCCCAACTCTGGAAAACCCTAGTGGTACAAGGAAGAGTAAAGAGATGAAAAGGAGAGTCAAAAGGACAAGAGCAGCAGGGCCCGTGGCGTCTCAGGAATTGGGCTGTAAACCTGTCTCATGCGGTAGTGAATGCCCCCAGTTTAGGGCTGACAGCACTCCTGCCTGCTTGTCCAGTAAAGACCCACATCCCATTTATGGGGCTGGGCTTGGCAGTCAGCAGACTTGTGTGCCAAGCTCTGCTCTGATGCCCCTCAGCTTAGGGAATTCAGAAAAATCATAAAATCACTGTGAGCCTCCATTGTGCTGTTTGTGAAAAGAAATAATCCTCTTTGCTTCCCCTCACAGTAAGGTTTTGACTGTTCAGCCCCAATGTGGAGATGAGAAGTTTTATGTTAGGAAAACACAACACTCACCCAAGTAGAAGGAGAAGAAAGTTGAATTGGGTAACTCAACTCTTTTGCCTTATTTATTCATCCATTAAATGAATATTGATCTAGCACCTGCTTTGTTCCAGGCCTAGTGTTAAGACCAGTGGTGACGTGAACAAGATAAAGTCCTGTCTTTAGGAGTTTTCTTACAGTGATGGATATGCCTGCAGGGTGCATCAGAGTGTGATATACACCCTCTAGAGTCAGGCTATACAGTACCCTGAAAAAAGAAAATAATTCTGACAACTGGATGGGTACTATTAAACCTAATTCTCATGAATGTATCAATTCCTTTGTACTATACATAGAATGAGCTAATATTATTAGTTAGAACCCACTCCTAAGTTTTTGGGGAAAGAGACAGCAAATTCAAGAACTCAAGGTGACCCTGTGAATTTAACTTAGCTTTAAGGAAGCTTTACGAAGGGACTGGAAGGCAGCCCATTCTCTCTTACTTTCTCCAATTCTACATCTATTTGCAGGAAATGATCATAGACTTATGAGTTATTCAAGACGGACTATCTTTTGGGGATCCTTAAGATCAGCATTTCTAATCTTAGACACAAGGACTCTTGGGGCTCACAGGACATGCCCTGGGGCAGGAAAGAAAGATACTTTTATTTCACAGGATGTTGCATCTGGGTGCTTTAGACAGGGTTTTGAAGAAGCAAAAATGTTGAAGGGTTTTATGTTTTATTAACAAAAATAGCCAATTCAATCAAAATATTGTTTCTCTAGCAGTTTGGTGGTTGAGTGTTGATGATGTGTGTAAACTGCACAATAACTGTAGATAGCAATAGGTCTGGGGAAACTAAGCCATTACTTTTTTCTTTTTTTTTTTTTAGACAGAGTCTCACTCTGTCACCTAGGCCGGAGTGCAGTGGCACGTTCTTGGCTCACTGCAACCTCTGCCTCCTGGGTTCAAGTGATTTTCCTGTTTCAGCCTCCAGAGAAGCTGGGATTACAGGCATGTGCCACCATACCTGGATAACTTTTGTAGTTTTAGTAGAGACGGGGTTTCACTATGTTGGCCAGGTTGGTCTTGAACTCCTGACCTCAGGTAATCTGCCCACCTCGGCCTCCCAAAGTGCTGAGATTACAGGAGTGAACCACTGTGCCCAGCCCTAAGCCATTACTTGGAAAGGCCAAATGGGTGAACCTGAGGCCTTATGCTGAAGTTTAGTGTCAGAGTTTAATGTTCTTTTCCCAGCCATTGACACAGACCAGAAGACTTCCTCCATTTGCCCAGAACAAGACATCCAAAGATGCCTTCTTTCCCAAGATGACTGCCAGAGCCCTATTTCCTATTACTATCACTTTTATTGTGGAGTAAATCAAATTATTGCAGTGACACCCCACTATAAATGACTGTGTTTAACAAGGAAAAGGTATAATGATGAATTCATTAATTCAACACTTTTATTGGATCCCTCTGAGGTGGAGGGGACTACTGGAGGGCTGAGGACACAGCGATAAACAAGAAAGTCCTTTATCAAACAGAACCTATGATAGGGAAGAGAGATAAAGGGATAAATAAACAGATAGATATTTTGGTTTCACTCAGTGATAAATATTTAACAAAGAAAAATAGAGTAAAAATAGACCAATAGGAGGGGAGAAAGTCATCACTTTAGATATGTGGTCAGCAACACCTATTTCAGGATCGAGAATAGGTCATTTGAATAGGATCTGAATGAAAGGAGGTGCTTTTTAAATACCTGGGAGAAAAGCTTTCCAGGCAGAGAAAATAGCAAGTGCAAAGGTCTCAAGTCTAGTGCAAGCTGAGTTTAGTGTTCTGGCAAAGCAAAAAGACCAGAGTGGTTGGAATAGAATAATCCAAAGAAAGAGAAGTAGGAAATGAAGTTGGAAAAATGGCAAGAATCCAGACCATGTAGGGATTTGAAGACAATAGTAAGGATTTGTGTTTATATAAGTGAGTTGGGAAACCATTAGAGGACTTAATCTGGGGAATGGTATAATCTAAACATAGGAAAGATCACTTTAGCTTCTGTGATGGGAATAGACTGTAGCGGGATGAAAGGGAGAGGTTAATCAACTATGGTCTTTCTGAAGTCAGAATCAGAGAGCTGCGATGGATTGGTAATGTCTCTTATCAGGAGGTAGTGGGGAGGTTGGGGTAGAGAGAGGTAGGTAGCTTGTGTCTCCACCTTAGGAGAAAGTCAGACCCGGCAGTCAGAAAACCACTTCCTAAATGCCCGACCATATGCAAATCACTTAAGTTGGGTGTCAATTTCTCATCTGTCAAGAGGATGAAAGCATCTCTTAGGAACTTCTAAGTGTCACAAGAGACAACATGTTGTCTGACACATAAATGTTCTATAGCGACAAGCCATTATTTATCTCACCTCTCATTTACAGAGAAGCAAACTGAGACCCAAAGAAAGAACAGGCTTTGCTCAGCCATGCAGTTAATACCTGGCAGGACCAGGTCTAGGTCCAGACTCCTATCTTCCAATTCCCTATGGCAGGAGGGAAAGGGTATCAGGAGGGGCTCAGAGAGATGCAGTACATCTTGAATTGGACCCTCTTCTCCCAGTCCCTCACTTTGGGTGTGCGAAGTTGGCAAGAATGGTTTCATCGTGAAGCAATTGCTCATTCCCTGTGCCTTTTCACTGGTGACATCTGAATATAACATATCAGCACGGAGCCCGTTTGCTCAGGATCTTCTCACTTGGGCCTTCCCATCCATCTGTTTTCCGACTGCTCTTTCTGTTTATAGCAGGCTACACCTCTGTCCCAAGTTAGAAGAGGTTTGACAGCTCCTTCCAAGCCACGTGGTTGCCTCCTTTCAGCATGTGTGTTGTGGCTTGGTGGGGGGTGGGGGGGGCGCGCGGGGTGGTTCCTCATCACTGAGTCTCCTTACTGGTAACATTTTCTTCTGTCACTGACTACAAAAATACTTTTCCTGAATCATAGCATGCCAGTCCAACCTGCTTAGTGCATAAATGAGAAAAGAGAGGCATAGGGTCACATAGCACAGGGTCACACAGGGTCAGCCAAGGTCACATAGCAACTCAGAGGCAGAGCTAGGACTAGACCTCTGGTTTCTTGATTGCTAACCCAGTGCTCACTCCATCGCCTCATCCTGTGCCAGGATGGGTGACCCAGCCCTCTTCTCATCTTCTTCTGCAAAGATAGAACTGTAGAGACCCAAGGGGGACTTTCAGAAGTGATGCTGTGAGGGTGGCTAATAGATAAGG
Source organism: Rhinopithecus roxellana (assembly GCF_007565055.1). Lineage (NCBI taxonomy): Eukaryota > Metazoa > Chordata > Mammalia > Primates > Cercopithecidae > Rhinopithecus > Rhinopithecus roxellana. The sequence continues at coordinate 38,041,525 of NC_044551.1, forward strand.
TAAGAGAGAAATCATCTTTGTAAAGCCTGAAGAATGAAAATATTTATTGTCCACTGTGAGGCTAAATCCTACAGTTTCTCTTGCTCTCTCTCTTCCAGTTACCCTCTGTCATTTTGCACTGGTGACACACAGCCCTGTGTTGTATCATATCTCCTCATGAGGGGTGACACGGGGAAGACCATTTATCCTTCTCTCCACATAGCACCATGACCAGGTACAGATGGACAGTTAAGAAGAGTTAGAAAGGAAGTCAGCAGTAGTCTTGCCAGAAAAAAAGAACAATGTAGTGTCTTAAAGGGAAAGACTTTCACCTCAAAATCTCTTCTTTCAACCTCTTCCTAGCTGACAAGTCATTTACACATTTCAAGCTTCCAAGGGCTCCTCATATGTCAAGCAGGAATAAAAATTTCTATCCTGCCTGAAGCCAAAGGACGAAGCCCAAGATTGTATGTCCCCCAAGATCAAGGGCTAGAAATCTTAGTGAACATATTAAGACAGAGGCAGGAGAGGCACAGAGGAGCATGGGCCCAGGAGCAGGGGCACTGACTCAACATCCAGCTCTGTCCTGGCCTGTCTGGTGTCCTTGGAGAGGCCACTTAAGCTCTTTGGTGCCTCCGTTTCATCCAAAAATGGAAATATCCTGCCTCATAGAGGCTTTGTAAAGCATCAGTGAGGTGAGAGTTATAAAACAATTAAGCATCATTACCACTGCTATTGTTATTATCCTTCTTATTTTTTTCTTAATACTCAATAACTTTTGGAGATTATTCTTCTTCCACATATGATGAGAATCAGAGAAATCTGCTCATTGTTTAATGCTGCCTTAAATGTCTGCTGTCTTATGACGTCTTCTTCCATTGTTCTTACCCCCTGAAAATAAGAAACAGAAGTATTCCTCCTTAGAGCTTGTATAACACTTTACCAATACCTCAAGACTGCAGTGCATACTGTGTTAAATCATGGCACAGTTGACTGTCTTTCTTGGTGCTCCTTGAGGAAAGCCAGACAAATTATGTTGTACTCCTTCCGAGCTTGATGATCCTTGTACAAATTACTATCCAAGTGTAATTTTCAAAAATAAAAATAAAAATTTAAAAAGCCATGACTTCCATACAAATATAGAGTGAACACACATCAGAGATTATCTCATTAATGAAGTAAGCAGAAGGACAATAAAGCTCAAAGAAGGATCTGAGAGGTGTATATGGAGTCACTAAAAAAAAAACAACATGGAAATAAGATGGCTAAATTATATACAAAGGTAGTTAATGTCCTTCAGGCCAGTGAAACCACAGCTTCTGGGGTTATCTTTTCTACTAGACAGAAATCATTTGCTCTCTACCAGGCAGAACTTATTTGTGACTTATTTATCTTTTACAAATTAACACCTTGCATGAAATAATCTGGACCTAATTAATTAGAAACCAAATGAAGTCCATTCCCCTTAAGAATCGGATAAACCTTGGGTGAGCCCATTAGAGCTCCAGTACTAAAAGGATGTGTGGTTATCCCTTTCTCTGAATTCCCAGGTTTTGGATAGTTTTTAATCATTACAAACCTCTCTAAACCTCAGTGCCTTCTATCTGTAAAGTGGGGATAACAATACCTATGTCTGAGAGCTGGTTTTATGGTTACATGAAGCCAAGCATATAACGTACCCAATACACTGTCTGCTGTGCTCAGTGCTGGCACATGATTAGCCAAATACTATGGTTCAAGCTTTGGAAGGAAAATGAGTGTCTACTTTGTGTCAAATACTATGCTATGTTTCACAAATGCTTTTATGTATTTCACTTACCTTAGAAATACCTGTCAGGTGAGTGTGAATTTAGTTCAAATTTATATGCAAGGAAATTCAAGTTATCAGGAGTTAAGTGACTTGACTGAGACCTCAGAGGTAGGGAATACAGAGTAGGTCTGTGATTCCAAAACTCTTTCTGTAAATGTTGCTGCTTCTTTAAAAGAAAAAAAAGAAAAAGAAAAAGAGAAAAACCACAGGACAAGTATTTTGTACAGCATTTGCAATGAACTCAAATTTGATTTAATGACGTTTATTCATTTTCCTGTAATTCATCCAGATTTTGTTACTTCCTTTCCCCCTCCCCACCCTTCCCCACTCCTAAACCAAAAAGCTTTTCTCTTTACCATTCACTTAGCACTTCAAAGCGGGAAGGATGTGCCTCTGAGTGAAACATTGTGCTGGCAAAATGACACTTCATTTTCCAGGAGCCCTAACAAAGCCTTTTGATTTGAATGTCAATGCAGCAAGTATGATTAAATGTAAGATTCACTTTTACATTTCCCAGCTGCAAAATAAGTTGTACAGTTCAATTAGTTTGCCATGTGATTGAGGATGCAGCCCCTAAAAGTTGCTATGGTGATGCAACAAATGAGAGTGGTGTCAGGACTGGGGCCCAGGGTATTTCCAGATACTGAAATTGAAAAGGTTACAGGTTGGGAAGATGATGCAATTTACTTGTCTTTAGAGTCCTCTAAAGAGGCTGTGTTTCTACTCTTTCTGTGATACTTGGACTCTCCATACTGACATGAAGACACACATCTTTTCTTCTTGGAGAGAAAATTAGCCACAGGCAGGACCTTTGGTTAGTCTCTTTCTCTTTTTTTCTATCTCAAATCATGTGCTGTCCTCAGACAATTCAGGATCTGGAAAGAGTAATCTAGAAAAAGAGTCAAGATCTTATAATTTTATCCATGATGGCTTAAGGCCCCCATCCCCTCCTTTTGGGGTCCTCTTGTTCCTGCCAAACAAAATACCCTTCAGTTCTTACCAGCACTCTGTTGGATAGCATGGTCTCCTTGACTCTGAAGTGATTTGAGCAGACACCTGAATGAAGTCAGGGAGTAATACTTCTGAACATCTATGGGAAAAATATTTCTCCTATTTGTTTCCTTCAAGGCAGTTTTCAGAAAGTGTCATAATTTGTTTTATTTTCTATTTTCTGTATTCCCTTTACTGAGCTCTATCTAAGCCCTAGACAGCAGACGTCATATTTACTTAGTTTTCTAGTGTACTTTCCCACACTTAGCACAGAGCTTGGGACTAGTAGGAATGAATGATGTCTGGATATGAATTCTGACTCTTTCTGGGTCTTTGGGAAGGACACTAGTTTTGCTAGATGCTAATCCCCCCCTTTGTAAACCGAGGGTGACCATCCACCTCTGCATACTTCTAGGGTTGTGTCAGGAAAGAGTTAGTAATGAACATATGTCCATTACTGAGCTTTTTAAATGGTAAGATGCTACAGAAATAAAGGACTTTTTGGTTGGGATGGATGGGGCCTTTTGGATGTGTGAGTATACAGAGTAATAGCAGAACCAAACAAGTTCTTTTCTTACAGGAGAATTCACTTAAAGATGTGTGTAGCAAGAGGTTATCAATATCCTCATTAAAACGTCCCCAGAGAGTCACACTAGTAAAATCTTCTCTTAATCTCTTCTGTGGGAGCATTGTAAGAATTCATTAAGGTTGGTAGAAGGATTTGATAACCACCAATAATAGGTGTGACAAGAGTGCAACTTTATGTTATAAAACATGGAATGGATTGTTTTCTGGATCAGTTAAGCAGGCAACAAGGGAGGACAATTTGAGGAGGTGCATTGCAATGCCTGGTGAAGAATGAGTACTGAATTTAACTGTTGTCCAGCTAGCTAGCTATCTTTCTTTCTTCCTTTCTTCCCTCCTTCTCTCCTTCCCTCCTTCCTTCCTTTCTCCTGTCTTTCTTTCTTTCTTTCTTTCTTTCTTTCTTTCTTTCTTTCTTTCTTTCTTTCTTTCTTTCTTTCTTTCTTTCTTTCTTTCTTTCTTTCTTGCAGGAGGGTACACTTTAGGCAGGACAGGAGGCAGGTAGAATCTAGGACAGTAGTTAGGAGCACTGGTTTCTGGTCTGACAAGATACTGAGGAACTTCAGACAAGGCATAGACCTTCTCAAGGCCTCTGTTTCCTCCTTGGATGCATAAAAACACTTTAAAATCTATTCCACAAAACTAGATCTACAGGCTATCAATTAGAAAGACATGGGGGGAAGAAGGGGGGTTCTTTGGTCTAATAAGATAGGCAGGCTTTTGAGTTTAAAATTAAACAAGCTTACCTTAGGGCCACACTTCTGAATGCTTTTAATATGTTCCTGTCAACCTTGGGGAAGATGAGATGTAAGGCAGATATACTGTATATCTTGAAAATATTGTACTATGAATTTTTTTTCTTGCAGATAACATGTCAGCGAATAGTACTCTCTGACTACTTTGGGAAATACTGGATTCCAAAATGATGTGTTCAGTGACTATCTAGCTTCAAGAGTCACTCAGGGCAATATCCTAATACACTGCTCTAATTTTATTGAGAAATTTCAAACACATTAGAGCAAGTGTTAAAAACAAGCAAGCAGGGAAAGAAACTAGCAAATTCAGCATCCATATCCCTGATGTCTGCCCTTTGGAAATCTCCCTTTAAATATATCAAATGTGTTGAAAATCAGCCTGTCCAGAGACAAACTCAAACTTCTCCCCTTTGGTATCAAGACTGTTCCAGACCCCCTCCAGTGTATACTCTCTCAGAGAGAGGCACCATCAGAAATAAAGGGGCCATCTGCAACAGTACTTTATTCCTCACTATGATCTCCAAATTCTCTTTAGTTGTATTTACTTCCCATATATCTCTCCAAAACGAATCGCTTGTCTCCATCTCATACAAGGTGAATGCAGCAGGCAAACCTAGCTTTTGATGACCTAGTTTATACATCATCTCACATAATCTTGCAGGTGAATATTTATCCCCAGTAAACAGATAAGGAAATTGAGGCTCCAGGAGCTTAAGCAACTTGTCCAAAGTCACATAGCCAGTCTTCTAACAGTTAAGCTTAGAGACAGGGTCAGCTCTAAAGCACCCTGTTGAGTAAGTACGTCATTGCTGCTTCCCTGAGAGCAACTCAAGTCCAAGATTTCCCATTGTTCAAATGTGATTTTTAAAATTCCTGCTTTACCTACTAATGTAAGTATAAAATTCAGGACAGAAATGGAGAGCACTTTAGAAATGAAAAAAATTGTTGTACAAATGCAAGGTGTTATTACTCTACTTGGCTGCAGAATTCAAACAGACCAGGAAAATGCATCTCGATTCGAATAATCTCTGTGATAACAGCTTCAGTCAATCTTTGGAAAGATGGTACTGTCTGAGAGCTCTGTCCATCTCCTCAAATAAGAACTCATAACATTCATGAAAGACAGGCAACATTAAACCATTTGAACTGCATTTGTAATTTCCCAGGTGTGTCAATCTAGAAACCAAAACCCAATTTTAGAGCTTTAATGTTGTTAAAAGAATCTAATTCATCTCCCTTAATTTACAGATGTGGAAACTGAGGTCTATAGAAATCTCAGTGAAAGTCAAAACCACTAGGCAAGTCACAATTGTATTTCTTTTCATCTCTCTTTCTTCTCTTCCCCTAAATCTCAACCTAGGATGCTTTTCAGAGGCTTTTTTTTCCACCTATATAATCTCTAAATTCCTAAAACTGAGACTAAAGTTCTCCTTTGTCTGATAAGAGGCCTCTCGAAACCTAAGAGGAACAGTTTGTGGGCGTTTGTCTTAGGGAAAAGGAGAGATCCTTTGGGGTTATTAGACAGAGCCATATGGACTCTATAGGTTTTCTGGGCAAAGCGTTTTGTGTGTTTCTCAGTGTCCATGAACTTGGAGGCTGGGTTGTAAAGTGAAGTCACAGGGTAGAAAGGAAATAACATGAGTGAGAGCTTTTACTAAGGGCATCTCCTCTTTGCAGCGTGTTCTACCTGTATTCCCAAAAGCTCAAGCTACAGCCATCCTCCTAGGTGTGGGCCAAATATTGCCTACAGGTTCTATTTTTCCTCCCCAGTATTTCCAGTTTTATCTTATACAACCAATAGTGCCTTCCACAAAAGATGAGCAATATTTAAGTTTATAAAATGAACCATGAAAACTGCTAACCAGAGTTCCATCCTTACCACCCTCACAACTCACTTTTCCTTCAAGTGAGTAGTTCAATGTGCATACTTTCAGTTCTTGGTGCACCTTCACTGGCAAGGGAGGGAGATACAGAACCCAAATACCTAGAATGGCCAAGACGTAGTGTAAATATGCTAAGCAGGGGTGTTTGAAGTATATGCTCTGTCTGTAGGGGGTGCCACAACCTTGTTCCCAGGAATTGCTGCTTCCTGAGAATGCAGAGCCCCCAGTATTATAAGATGCTTCAATTTCTTAAGCCTAGCACCAAATTCAGACTTTTTCATGAAAGTTTCTGATTTTAAGATATTAGCAAAGAATTCTAAATTTTTAGAAATGCTACTAGGCCATATAAGACATTTGTAAGCCAGATACAGCCCACAGATTTACAATCTCTGATTTATGAACAGATGTACATAAATAGGAGCACACTTTGTACATGTTTTGTGATTGCTTATTGCCTCCAACTCCATACTATTGGTACTGATCTTTCTTCTTTATTCTTATTTAACTTTTACTTTAAGTTCAGGGGTACATGTGCAGGTTTGCTATAGAGGTAAACTTGTATTGTCGGGGTTTGTTGTACAGATTATTTTGTTACCCAGGTATTAAGCCTAGCATTCATTGGTTATTTTTCTTAATCATCTCCCTCCTAACACCCTCCACCCTTCAAAAGGCCCCAGTGTGTGTTGTTCACCTCTGTGTGTCCATATGTTCTCATCATTTAGCTCCCACTTATAAATGAGAACATGCAGTGTTTGGTTTTCTGTTCTTATAATAGTTTGCTAAGGATAGTGGCCTCCAGCTCCATCCATGTTCCTGCAAAGGACGTGATCTCATTATTGTTTATGACTGCATAGTATTCCATGGTGTATATGTACCATATTTTCTTTATCCAGTCTACCATTGATGGGCATTTAGGTTGATTCTATGTCTTTGCTATCGTTACTAGTGCTGCAACAAACATGCATGTGCACGTGTCTTTATGATAGAATTATTTATATTTCTTCAGGTATATACTCAATAATGGGATTGCTGAGTCAAATGGTAGTTCTGTTTTTAGGTTTTTGAGGAATTGCCACAGCATCTTCCACAGTGGTGGAACTAATTTATACTCCCACCGTAAGTGTTCCTTTTTCTCTACGACCTCGCCAGCATCTGTTATTTTTTGACTTTTCATAATAGCCATTCTGTCTAGTGTGAGATGGTATCTCATTGTGGTTTTGATTTACATTTCTGTAATTATCAGTGATGTTCAGCTCTTTTTTTATATGATTCTTGGCCACATGTATGTCTTCTTTTGAAAAGTGTCTGTTCATGTTCTTTGCCCACTTTGATGGGGTGGTTTTTTTCTTGCAAATTTGTTTAAGTTCCTTGTAGAAGCTGGATATTAGATTTTTGTCACCTGCATAGTTTGCAAAAGTTTCTTCCCATGTTGTAGGTTGTCTGTTCTCTGTGTTGATTGGTTCTTTTGCTGTGCAGAAACTCTTTAGTTTAGTTAGATCCCAGTTGTCAAGTTTTGCTTTTGCTGCAATTGCTTTTAGCATCTTTGCCCCTTCCTATGTCCAGAATGGTATTGCCTAGGTTGTTTTCCAGGGATTTTATAGTTTTGGGTTTTACATTTAAGCCTTTAATCCATCTTGAGTTAATTTTTGTATATGGTGTAAGGAAAGGGTCCAGTTTCAATCTTCTGCATATGGCTAGTCAGTTATCCCAGCAAAATTAATTGAATAAGGAGTTCTTTCCCCATTGCTTGTTTTTGTCAGGTTTGCTGAAGATTAGATAGTTGTAAGCATGCAGCCTTATTTCTGTGTTTTCTATTCTGTTCCATTTGGCTATGTGACTGTTTTTGTACCAGTACTGAGATTTCTATGTCAGTTTCTATACATCGTGTCATAAATGTTAATGGTCAAGTAGTGATCTCCAATATGGATGTGTTACTGTTTGTCTTGTATTTGTCCTATTGATAGGCATATGTTCTGATACTTTTTCAGTATCCTAAGGGCTTTCAATAAATCTCTTATACATGCATCTTGGAATGTGTATGTGTGAAGGCTTTTTAGGATGAATCACTAATTATTTTCTACCCAAATACTTGCTGTCCTGTCTCATTTCCCCCAGTAGATGTAGAGATCAGGAACCACATCTTACTCCTTCCTGTATTCTGTTCTGTATTTAATTAAGTATTCCACTTCTGAAGGCATAACTAAGTTAATGGACTAAAACAGTAAGTGACAAAAATAAAAGTAATAAAACATGACTTTTACCTCTGATTTTCTGAGTGACTTTAGGTAAATTACATTTTTTTGTCCAAGCTTCCATTTCTCTATTTGTAAAATGGTCTTCATTTATCAATTCAACAAATTTCTTTTTCAGTTTTTAATTTTTAACTATCTATTTAATTGATATATAATATACATATTTTGGGGGTATGTGTGATATTTTGATACATTTACATAATGTGTGAAGATCAAAGTAGGGTAATTGGGATATTTATCACCTCAAATATATTTTTCTTTATGCTAGAAACATTTGAATTATTCTCTTCTAGTTATTTTGAAATATAGAATAGATTATTGTTAGCTATAGTCTATTTCAAAAAATTTCAAATATTTATTGAGTATCTTTCATGTGTTAAATATTGTGTTAAGTGTGAGGGATGCAGCAGTGATATGAAAATTGTCTTCTACTAGGTCTGCTTTAAGTTCTCTTTCAGCTCTAACCTTCTTTGATGCTGTAGTATTATGCCATACCTCTCAACCCCAAGCCCTACACAGATGTGAAAATGGAAACAGTGTCACAATCTTCCAGGAGCAAGCACTAAGAGGTCTCCACTGAACATGTGTACAATGGGGATTATTAAATGCTATGTACTGACAATTGCTAAGGGCAAACTATTCATAAGCAGGTTTCACGGTCGAAATGTGCTATATTTTGGATAATTTCCTTTGTCCTATGAAAACTCATTACAGACTCTTTTCAAAGAGCCTGGCTTCCACTAGGTAAGTGATGGTAATTGAAAGGCGTCTTCTCTTTTTGTCCGTCAGCTAGGGAAGGTAGGTTGTCCCAGCTTTGCTAAACGTTATTCCCAGAGGTCAGAACAGAATAAAAATAGGGAAAGTGAAAACAAGTAGGACTTCATACAATAGGGAATAAGGCAATAAACTCATTAACTGTCAAGAAAGGGCACAGGGGAGTCAGCATCTTGTAGTAGAAATAAAATCACATTGAGAAGGAAAGAAGTACAGTATGGTGGCTTAAATCTCAGGCTCTGAAACCATGCAGACATGGTTCCAGAGGTTTCACTTCTGCTCCAACAATTAGAAATGATTAGTTGCACAAATTTTAACCAGTCAGCTGTCCCATTTTCTTTATCTGTAAAGTGGTGACAATGCCATCTAATTAACTATTGAGTGCATTACATGAATACACACACACCCACACATACACACACACACTAGCTTAATCCTGACTACTAATCATCAATACAGTTTTATTATTACTATAAAAGATGTGAATGATCTGTTGCCTAGTTTTATTTCTGACATGGACGAGATTTATGACGTTGGAAAAGACATTTTCTTTCTTGGGGCTTCTGTTGTATTACCTCTAAAGAGAGAGACAAAACCATCCATAGTTATCTCTAAGAACTACAGTGAGGCTCCAAGAGAAGAGATAAATGACTGTGAAAGCATTTTATAACCTCAAATATGAGTTGGCAGTTAATCTAATGACTCAAGATACATATTAAAGAAAGTTGTAAATTGGAGTATTTTCCCAACATTTGAGGTTAATTTTATGCCACAATTTCATTAGGGAATGAAAACATAGCAGATGGGAGCACAGCACATGATAACTTAATTTGATTCAGTTTCTGGTCCATTCTTTTAAATATCTGAGAATCTAACAGGTAGCATCTAGGTGCTATTAAATACAACAGTGAAAAGTGAGGACTAGACTTTGCTTTCTTGAAGCTTAGAAACAAACGGAAGGTACAGTTACTGATTAAATCATCACACAATAATGGCTAGAAGCAAATAACTGCTAAAGCCAAACAAAAACAAAAGAAGCAGAAGAGACATCTAATTTTGATTGAGAGTTCTAGAGGTGCGAAGGATCATATTGTTAAAATGGAGTAAAGTTTGCATATATATTATTATTAACCCATTATTCATACAATCACTACCTCCTTAATGGTGATTTTCTTATTCAAGAAATTTCTAGTTATAAGATGATACATGCAAAGGAGCTCTAAGTTTGCATTTAGTTTATATATCATTTATTTAGAGTTTATTATGTGCTGGGAAGTATTCTAAGCACTTTACAAATATTAATATTTATTTCTCAAAAAATCCCATTTCTTAATCTTTATTTTGAAGATAAGAAAATAGAGGTGCAGGTAACACAAGTTCAAGTCATAATTCACCTCTTAGGGAGATTAAACCTTGAACAATGATTCAGAGCCTCATTTCTCTGCTCTGTATGTTAAAGATATGAGTCCCAGCCAGCATCTTAGGGTTAGCACAAAGATCACATAGAATAATAAAAATAATATTTTTTTAAATCATGAGTGTATAAAGGGTTGCTATTTGGGGTATCCAGGGCATAACATCACAGGATGTTGGATGCAGGAAAAATACTGCACATGAGCACCACTGCATTAATATTTACAGCAGTATCTTTCGTCCACACCTTGTAATTTTCCATTTCTTTTTTCCCGCATTACTATATATTTGTGCCATGGTATTCCTCAGTCCCATTCACACTCTTTTCTGGGGCATTTAAAACTGTATTGATAACTTGGGAGATAACTCAGCATCATCAATTGACTTTATGGGGGGATGTCTTATGTTAGTGAGTATCTGATAATTTAATTCCTTCTAAAATACTCCATATATAACCTGCCTTACACAATAGGACAAAAAACAAGACAATGAGCATCCACAGTGATGACTGCGTGGGAAAACACTGGACCAGGGCCTAAAGCAATAGTCCCTTCCCTTATGACAGCAGAACTAAGCAGTTCACATCTCCTTAGAAATGGAGAAAAATCAAAGTTGATAGTATCACTGGTAATATAATTCATACCATCACCAGTAATTTTGCATACACTCTTCTCCTAAAACGACAGGAAGACCTTCAAGTCTGACATCTCTCAAATTATCCCTGTCTCATGGGGTGCTGTAGGAAGGTAGTGATAGCTACAGGTTCCTAATTTCAAATTTGCTGAGAGAGCAAGCAAAGATGACTTCTCTTGGGTCACCCTGCTAGTCACTGAGGATCTACTAACAGAATAGGTGGCGTGGCAGAATAATGTCCATGTCCTAATCCCTGGAACCTGAGAATACAAAACCTTAGATGGCAAAAAGGACTTTGCAGATGTGATTAAGTTAAGCATCTTGAGATAAAGAGATTATCATGGATTATTTGAGGGAGGCAGGGCGGTCAGAGCAAGAAGAGGAGATGTGATAGCATAAGCAGAATTTGGAGTGATGCAGCCTTGAGCCAGGAAATGTGGGCAGCCTCTAGAAGCTGGAAAAGGCAAGAAACACATTCTCCCCTAGAGCCTCCAGAAGGAATTTAGTTTTGCCAACATTTTGATTTGAGCCCCATAAAACCCATTTCAGACTTCTGACCTTCAGAACTATAGTATCATACATTTGTGATATTGATTTAAGGCACTATGTTTATAGTAATTTGTTACAGCAGCAATAGAAAACGAATGCAAGTGGTCTGCAGTTACAGTCTGAATGCGAGAGAATTAGGCAAGTGAGTGCAGAAGAAGCAACTCCGTTACTTAGCGAGATAGAAAAATTGGACTAACTTGAATAGAATTTACAGACTATGATGTTGCCATCCCTAGGTTTGAAAGATCCAACAGTATGTCTGTATACCTTGTGTGGCTTGCATTTCTGCCAACTTACACCCTACAAGCTACTTGCGAACTGCCAATCAACTCTTCTCCTGGTGCCCTAACTGCTGAAATCAGCAGGTTTCCCCAATACATAGCAGTATTTTATAAGCACTAAATTTTTAATCAAGTGCTTTCCTTAGGTTTCTAGCAGTTGCTATGTTCTATCCAGGTCAGAACCTAAGTTAATTAGGAAGAAGATTGAGATCCTCTTAAATTCTCTTCATTTTTTCCCCATAAAGCTTTAAGTTTTTTATTTACAGAAGGCATGCTTAGTAAAAGTTTTAAACAACAAAAATATATAAAACATGAAACATCCACTTTCACCATCCCTTATTGATTCCACTTTCATATATGCCATCTCACTGTTTTTGGTACATATCTTACTGTTTCCTCCTAAAACTTGCTGGTACATATAGATGTTCTCATTAAAATTAGTTATATTCAACCCATGAAGTAGATGTACCCTAATTTAATTAGTTCCCTGTGAGGGATTTGCAATTTGCTTCTTATTTTTCACGATTACATGCAATCTGCAACGAATCATCTTATAAACTACTCTTAATCCTACACAAGTACTTTAGGAGAAGAGAGCCCAACAAGTGGAATTGCTGGGTCAAAGGGTTTTACATGATAGATTTTGTCAAAGGTTTTCCTGATTTACATTCTCATTAACAGTATATGAAAGCACTATTTCTTGGAATGCTTTTACACAGTTGGTTAATTAGTTCAACTACTGTGGAAGATGGTGTGGCGATTCCTCAAGGATCTAGAACTAGAAATACCATTTGACCCAGTGATCCCATTACTGGGTATATACCCAAAAGATTATAAATCATGCTACTATAAAGACTTGGAACCAAACCAAATGTCCATCAATGATAACTGGATTAAGAAAATATGGCACATATACACCATGGAATACTATGCAGCCATAAAAAAGGATGCATTCATGTCCTTTGCAGGGACATGGATGAAGCCAGAAACAATCATTCTCAACTAACACAGGAACAGAAAACCAAACACCACGTTCTCACTCATAGGTGGAAAGTGAACCATAAGAACACCTGGACACAGGGCAGGGAGCATCACATACTCGGGCTTGTCAGGGGTGGGGGGTTGGGGGAGGGATAGCATTAGGAGAAATACCTAATGTAAATGACTAGTTGATGGGTGCAGCAAACCAACATGGCACATATATACCTATGTAACAAACCTGCACCTTATACACATGTACCCTAGAATTTAAAGTATAATAAAAACAAACAAACAAACAAACAAACAAAAAAACACTATTTCTCCACATCCTAAAGATAATGCTCTGGATATGATCCATCTTTTTAAAATTTGCCAATTTGGTATGTGAAAAATGCACTCTGGATGTTGCTTTTATATACATTCCCTGTTAAGTAATAAGCTTGAACATCTCCATATATGTTCACTGACCATTATTTTTCTTTTTATGTGAATGAGATACATTTTCAGTGGGTTCAACAATGAAAAGGTGATGGCAATGAATTGCTAGGTAGTGTCTGAACTGCAAATTGAGGCACTGGTGGCCAAGGCTTAAATCCAACACTTTCCAGTGATACTCATACTACAGCCAGGAGTAACATACATATCTGAGAAATGCTGGGTGTACTTTATACCCTCTGGAAGAGAAATGTATTAATTTCATTGGCATTCTCATTCTTCTACCACGCTGTTACTTTGTAGCCTTTGGAATATGCCTTCTCATCTCTCCTCAGTTTACTTCTTTATAAAACAAAGCCTGGCAGAGGTGGCAGGTATAGTTTCTTTTGCTCTCAAATTTTAAGGTTCTAAAAACACTGATAGAATGAGCACCAATCTTTTCCAAGGACTAACCCTTGGCTAACTTATTAAGTCAGCCCCACTGGGCTTTCATAAGGCTCTGACAAGACCTAGACAGAGAGGGAAAAATATTATTCTAGTAAGAATAACCTCATGGAAGATGGGATGTGGAACATATGAAGAACACAACTACCACAAGGGTATGATCCATCAAGAGTCATACAGAATGAGGCTTCAGGCGGCAGTCAGGGCCAAACCACAGGGGCCGTTCGGACCAAGTTGCAGATTTTATTCTATAACCAAAGAGCAAATTAGAGTCACTGGGTAGGTGGGGGATTTTAAGTAGGGCAAATGGTTGATTAAATTTGTCTTGCAAAAATAACACTTGGGCTGCAGCACTGAGAGTGAATTGGTCAGTGAAGATGCAGTGAGACAGACCCATTAGGAGGCTTTTGTCAAACAGATAAGAAAGGATGGCTGCGAGGACCAGGGAGGCAGTGTTGGAAATGAAGAGGATGAGACTTTAGAGATATCTGCCTTCAGTAAGTTCATTAAATTGACTGGGGAGGTGAATACAAATGAAAAAAAGAGCATAAGCTGCCTTGTACTCTTAAGCTCTCAACTCTAATCCCCCTGCAGACAAGGACCATCATATTTCTAGCAACTGGCACAGAATGGGTGCACAGTAAGTATTCAGTAAGGGAATAATATGACTGAAAGAGGAGTTTAGAACAGTAAGACATCAGTGCTCCTCACTGAAATTTCTTGGGAGAGATGAGATGGAAGCTGGTTTTGGGGGGACAATAAGAGCACAATCATCACCCCACTTAATCCTCTTCCACCTGATGATCCAGCACTGAAAGGTATCCACTATACAGTTTGAGAAATTAGCCTCACTTTAATTTCTCAAACAGAGACTTACATAAACTAAATGACATTAAAAAATCTACAAGAAATATGTGACACAATTATTTGAATCCAGTTCTAACTGCAAAGCCCTACCCTCAAATGGGCTATATAATCTGACATAAGAGTCAAGGTCAAAGGACTCTAAGAAGAAAGAGTACCGTTAGCTTGGCTGAAGCTAGGCTCAATATCTATGTATCTGTAGTGTGGGCTGTACTTTTTATTTCTTGTATGACTGTGGTATAACATACATGTTCCACACCCAACTACCAGAGCTCCCCAAATGCTTCCCTTTCTGTTGGCGTTTACTATCTAGGAACAGCATAAGCATAGTAGTTAAGACCATAACAGAAATATAATCTGAGTTTTTTCTATTCCTATCTCTGTGACCTCCTTGGCCAAATTATTTAGTATCTGAATAATTAAATTTGGCCAAATTATTTAATAATTATGTAATAATTATTAAATTGTTAAAAATATTAAATTAAATTATTATTTATTATAATAATATAATTATTATAATTAAATTATTAAATTATTATTTAATAATAATTTGGCCAAATTATTTAACATCTGAATATCTTATAAATGCTGAAATGCATTTACAAGTTGAGGATAATCGTCAAGCAGCCCTTATAAAGCAGTTGCAAAGAGTTGGGTGCCTGGCACAGAGTCAGCAGGCATTCAGTACATGTGAATTCTTCTCTCTCTCTCTGGATTCTCCTATGGCCATCATTCAAAAAAATAATTATTGAGTGTCTACTGTATTTCAAACATTGTGCTAGGTGTTGAGAATAGAAGGGTGTCCTGGTTATCTACTACAGCATAACAAATCAGCCCTAAGATTATTGGCTTAAAAATCACAGTGTTTTCTTATATTTTATAATTTTGAGGAATTTGGGTGGGGCTTGGCAGGGTGATTCTTCTGGTATTCAGTTGGCAGCTGGGCTATCCTGGAAGGTCCTAGAGGTTTCATTCATATGCCTGGATCCTTGGTGGGGACAGCTGGGGGACTGGGCTTAGCAAGCCTTCCCGGTCCATGTAGTCTCAGTGCCTCTCACACAGAGAGACTACAAGGTAAGATAATAGAAGGCTGGGAGGTGGGAGAGCCAGGAATCAAACCTGATTTGGATGGATTCAAAAACCAGTACTCTGAAACTTACCTACACTGTATTAAGATCAAAGCCTTTCTGACATCATTTTCTGGACTTGTATATAATCCCCAGGTCTTCTTACTCATGGGAATGTATCGCCAGGGTTAGGAAGCCTAACCCATTTCAGTGGCTAGAAAAAGCTACTTCCCTTCCCAGCCCTCATTGTCATCATTTATAAAATAAAGATATCTTTTCCACGTGCTCATTTCTCGGGTTCACATGGCAGGTGCTATTTGTAGCAAAGACATTACAGGGAATCAGGAGAGCCCATTTCTGGTCCTGACTCAACTGACTTACTGTGTACTATTGAGATTCTTTCTCCATTTCTGGAACACAGATTCCCCAGTTCACGAAATAGTCTCTATAGGTCCTTTCAACTCAGATTTCCAAGATCTTCTTTGTCAATATCTTATTGACAAAAATACCGTGAATAAATAAAGTCTGTGAAACTGAAAGGGAGCATTACCATGGTTAAGATTACATGAGATGGACTGTGCTAAGTGTATCTTTGAGAAAGGCTGATCAACATTTTCTTGTGGTGAACATCCTGTAAATGGCCAAGGCCAGAGAGGGCATCTATGGCCCTGGATCAGAACAAAACCAAGCACCCATATGGGACTGTACTGTTAACCTTAGCCATGTACTATGGTATGATCAGCCAACCCATTAACCACTAAGCATCTGCCTATATGACTTGACATCACAAATTTCAGGCTTTTAAAGTCATTGTCTGAACCATTTGGGTACACATATTTAACATTAATCCATGCAGTTTAAGCCTTAAGGCTAGATGATGAATGAAGAAATGCACTTGAAGCAATTATTATAAATAAGGAACTTTTCTGTTTATTCACTTCAGTGTCCGTAGCATCTGGAATGGGCCCTAGCACTCAAACATTTGTGACTGGAATTTAAAAAAAAGATGAATATTTAATACAAATATCATTGAGTGCTACCCTTTATCCATGTAATGGGCCTCTTTAATTCCATGCTTAATAGCAGCAACTGTCAATTACAAAAAGACCCACTTCAAATTACTTTATCTACTTATTTGGTTATACTTAACTGATCCTTAATTAAAGGAAGTATCGTATAAAGAAGTATTTAGATTCTAGGAAAACCAAGGCCATGAGCCAAGGAGGGCCCATTATGGGTTTGTGGCCCATGAGAGGCTGCACACAGCAATGACCAGGTGACCTTGGATTCACTCCACCTTTTCAGTCCTCAGTCACTACGTCTGTAGAATTAGAATGAATTTAAAGTTCAGCTCTAAAAGTCTATGATCTTAAGAAAATTCTTATTTTACTGACATAACATGATGTGACAAAAATTGAGATTCTTCTGCTCAAAATAAAAAGTTTGATGTCATAACAATAAGAAATAAATTAACCTTGGGTGATTAAACTCAAGTTTTAGATTTGGCTTTTCCATTTGTCTACAAGACCTTAGGCAAGTCGCCTTACCTCTCTGGGCTTTATTTTTCTCATTTGTCCAATCACCCACCTATATTACAGGGTTCTGGGGAGATAAATAACAGGACTGTCAGTGTCTCCTTCCTGGAACAGCTTCTCACTTGTCACCGTATAGCCCCTTAGAGATAATTTTTCTGACTCTTTTCACGTTCTTCATGTAGAAAGTAAAACCCAGAAAAGGAAAATGATAAACAGTAAGTTCAAGAAGATCTGGGGAAGATATCTTAGCTTTTGTGGATGTATTTGTTCAATGAGCACCTTAGTAACAGGTAACATTTGAAGACTTAATATTACAAGACAGGCACTGTACTAAGAACTTAAGGTGAATTAATTGTAATTCTCAACATAATTCAATGAGGTAGGTCCTATTATTGTTCTTGATTCACAAACGAGGAAACTGAGGCTTGGAGCGTCTAAATGGCTTTCTCAAATTTATACAGCTAATCATTGATGGAATCCAGAATTAAACACAGGGAGTTTACTGTCTTAACCTCTAACCTATTCAGATGTCTAACACTATGCTAGGTTCTAGAGATGCATATTAAGGCATAATTTGGCACACTTCACAAATTGTTTACCTTACATAAGCCTCAGTCACAGTACAAAAAAAAGCAGAGCTATGATAAAAGAAGGACAAGGTGCTCTGGGATCATGGGGCAGAACCCAGGGGAAGGGAATGAAAGCCCATGTCACTGTCACACAGCCTTTGAAGAAGTTCTGTCTAGGATGCGGCTTAAAAGTGGGGGAGAGTGAGAAGAGGAGAAAGGGATGTTCCAGGCACAGGAACAGCATGGGTGAAGACCTGGAGAGAAGAAAGGGCACAGCTCATCTGAGGAAGTGCAAGAGGTATGGTCAGGATGAGAGAAATAGGGGGCTGGAGAACAGCAGGGACTGTAAAGAGGATGGCCTCGAGGGCTCTGGTTCAAAGCGTAGATATCATCAAGGGTAGTAAGAGGATATGGGAGGGTTTTAGACAACGCAGTGGCACAACATGACTTTTGCTTTTGAATGATCCCTTGACGACAGTGAGGAGAATGGAGGATGAATGCAAGATGGGAAGCTGGGAGAGAGCTTAAGGAGTGTGGCAATGGTGTGTCCTTTTGCAAATTCCCTAGACCAAAGAGAGCTTTGAGAACACAAGTATCAGGCATGATCTTAGTATGTACGAACTTCTGTCTGAAAATCTGTTGCTGTGGCCCCAGTAGGGACTCGATACCCAGATGGTTTCACTGGTGTTTTCTGAGACAGAACTACAGCCCTGCTTTTTTCTACTGCTCCCCATCTGCCTACAAATGTGAAGGCTGCCTAAGCCTATGCAATGATTTGTTGTGAAGGCACTGGCAAGCTGGCAGGGTCTTTATCTCCCACCATGTTCCTCATACTGTAGATAAAAGGAAAACTTCAGGATGAGTTGTATGGAAGCTGACAGAGAAGAGACCAGACCCTGTTTGGAGGCATTTAAACGTATTTCACAGTTAATGCAGCATCTGGGGCACATTTTCCTACTTTTATGCCAATTTTTATATGTTTCTGCCACACGGAAGCAAGGATCATAAAAAAGAAGGAAAATGGTACAAAAAATAAAAGTAAATAAGCACATTCTGCTTTAACACTCCCAGGAGCACTGAGTCCGGCAAGTTTATGAGTTAGAGAAAAGGAAGGAAAAAAAATAAAAAAAAAAAAACTATACCACTGTATATAAAGGGAAGGAAATACTATTTCTTTGTCTTAGAAAACATCAAACAAACACAGAGCAGAAGCTCTGACCAGAGAGTAGGCAGAACAGTGTTTAATCCAGAATTTTTCACTAATTGTTCAAGTGGCTTGGTGTCAATAAAACCTCTCCTATGGATCCACTTCTCACTTATACAATACAAAGTTTTGTGCTAAATACTATTCAACAGTCTCTGTTCTACAGATACATTTATCATCCTTCACACTGTGCTAGGCACAGGGGATCTGCGCAGATACACAAAACCTGATTTATTTTGTCAGGGGGCAGACGGGGGCCTCACTCTATTGCCCAGGCTGGTGTGCAGTGGCACCACTGTGGCTCACTGCAGCCTCAGACTCCTGAGCTCAAGCAGTCCTTCTGCCTCAGCCTCCCAAGTAGCTGGGACTATTGGTGTGCACCACTACTCCCAGATAATTTTATTTTCACTTTCTGTAGAGACAGGGTTTCAGTATATAGCCCAGGTTGGTCTCAAACTCTCAGCCTCAAGTGCTTCTTTCTCCTCAGTATCCCAAAGAAGACCTGATTTCCAAACTCAGGGAATTGAAGTATATTATAAAAAGAAGACTAATTTTATCTTAACACCTTTAGAGCAGGGAGTTCTCTAACTACACTGCTGTACAAAAAACTGAGGTCTTCCTCAAAAATTGAATAATGCGGTCTTACTTCAAATGTAGGAAGAAAGTAAATTAATAGATAGCATTTATAGTATAGCAGACTCCCCAAATTGATGACCTCTGAACATCTGTTTACATTATATAAATTATATAAAATGTTATTTGATTTGGCAAAAGGTGAAAATGGCTATTTTGATTGAATGTAACTTTTTTATGGTTTTCCATAAATAGCTTACATTTTTAAGTAAGTAAAAGCTCAGAGGTTAAAACCCTAAACTCCTGGCCATGCGCGGTGGTTCACGCCTGTAATCCCAGTACTTTGGGAGGCTGAGACGGGCGGATCACGAGGTCAGGAGATTGAGACCATCCTGGCTAACATGGTGAAACCCCGTCTCTACTAAAAAAAAAAAAAAAAAAACCCAGCTGGGCGAGGTGGCGGGGGCGCCTGTAGTCCCAGCTACTCAGGAGGCTGAGGCAGGAGAATGGCGTAAACCCGGGAGGCGGAGCTTACAGCCACTGCACTTACAGCCTGGGCGACAGAGCGGGACTCCGTCTCAAAAAAACAAAACAAAAACATAAAAACCCCTAAACTCCTATATTATACTTGAATTTTGGTCTAAGTTCTGACACTTTGGCTGTGAGTCTTTCAGAAAAGTTATTCTTGGAAAAACATGTATTTAACTACAAAATGGGGGCAATAATGGTACCTAACTCACGTATTTTGGGGGGGATTAAGTTATAAGGACGTAAGTCACTTATCACAGTGTTCAGTAAAATAAGCATAACGTAAATAGGCAGTGGGATGTAAAGCACAAGAAAGTAAGTTGATGAATCTGAACTGGACCTTAAGGAAGATGTAAACAAATAAAATGAGGTAATAAAAATTCCATTTTCCATAGGTAGACTGCAAAATTAGCCCTAATTGTTCACCACATTATATAGGCCCCTCCATAAAGAGATGAGTCTATTTTCTCACCTGTTGAGGGTAGCTGGCTTTGTGATTTGCCGTGGCAAATAGATTGTGGCAGAAACATTGTGCCAATTTTATGCCTAGACCTCACACCCCTTTGGAACTCTGACTTCACTTTAAAAGCAAATCCAGTCTGGCCAGCTGGAGAATGGGGTCACATGGAACAAAGGTAAGTCAGCCAAGCTGTCCAAGCTGAGGTCCCAGGCATCTGAGAGGCCGAGCTAGAACGAACTAGTTGACTTTAGTCGACCTCAGGTACATGAGTGAGTCCTGCCAGCCCAGCTCAGATCAGTAGAAGCCACATGGGATTATGTTAGTTACATAGAAATAGCTAACAGATACTATGTCAATGACAGAGGTGGTAATAGAGAAAGAAGAATGGGAAAATGGCTTCAACTGTATGAGAAGGTTAAGTTGAATAAAGTGGATGTCACACATCTGTGCGCTGGAGAATATTAAGTTTTGTAGCAGAAATAAAGACAAGTTATAGAGTATATTAAAGTTCACAAAAAAGAAATAAAGAGTCATTTATTATAATTTGTAGGAAAGCAAAAAAATTCTAAGTGAAAACACCATATATTACAGTGTAAGAAAAGAACAAACGATGTTGATAACAAATGACATTAAAGATGAATACCTTTAATATGTAGAGTTCTAAGATATTCATCAAGAAAAATAAAACCTAAAGAAACAAAAACAAAAAAGAAAAACCCTTAAGGGCTGGGTGTGGTGACTCACGCCTGTAATCCCAGCACTTTGTGAGGCCAAGGCGGGTGGATTATGAGGTTAGGAGATCGAGACCATCCTGACTAACATGGTGAAACCCTATCTCTACTAAAAATACAAAAAATTAGCCTGGCAATGTGGCAGGCGCCTTTAGTCCCAGCTACTTGGGAGGCTGAGGCAGGAGAATGGCATGAACCTGGGAGGCAGAGGTTGTAGTGAGCCGAGATCGCACCACTACACTCCAGCCTGGGCGACAGACTGAGACTGTGTCTCAAAAAAAAAAAAAAAAAAAAAAAAAAAAAAAAAAAAAAAAAGTTTCCCTTATCTTAGTGCTGTTGAACATGTTGTTACCAGCCTTTTCCCTTTATCTAATTACTTGTTATTCAGCTTTTTGATCTCAGTCTCATCCTCAAGGAAGTCTTTCTTGAACTTCCAGATTATAATAGGTCCTCTTGTTATATGCTCCAAAGCAACCTGCTCTTCTCATTTCACTCATCATTATTTGCAAATGAAAACAAAATATTTCTTATAGCTGAAAATAAAGGCTAAAAATATTAATAATAAGACAATGCTAGTGAGGCTGTGGTAAGTGTGTAGCAATGAACTGATTATCAATTGATGCAATCATTACAGAAAGAAATTTAACTATTAATTCAGGTACTCATATTCTTTAAGTCGGCAATTTCACTTCTAGAGAAAAAAAATCAGATGTAGACCAACTTTTATGAACTAAGATAGTCATTGATTCTAATTGTAACAGAAATAATATCTATGATCAATCAGTAACATTATTGTATTTAAAGTCAGTATAGTCTAGAGGTTAAGAATGTGAGTTCTAGAATAAAAGAGATAAATTCTAGCTAATTCTGGGTCCATCACTTATTCATATTGTGGCTCCCTAACCCTTGTGTCTTCATCTCTAATGGCAGTACGTTAATCAATCCATGTCTAGGTTTCAGCAATTAGTCGTTTATCTCATTTTCCACTTACACACCCATTGCTTTTTGAGGAACCAGTAACTCCCATTGACCTTTCAAATTCCCAATTTGCTTTTTTCTATCCTTTGTGGCCCTAAGCAGCTGAAGGAGGCAGTTCTGTGTATCAGTGTGTGTAAACATAGCTTAGAACTACCACAGGCAACAATGAGTAAGGAATGGGACTGTCCTCTGTGTATACATATACACGTGTGTTTGTGTGTGTGTGTGTGTGTATGAGCATGTGTGCATGTTGTCTTTTGCTGCTCTAACTTCCAATGTTCTGAGCTACTTTTGTTCTCACAAGTAAGAGTCTAAATTTGAACACAAAGTATTCCTTCCTTAAAAGAAAAAAGAAAAAAACAACAGTAAAAAATAAACTAATGGCTGAGATGGTATAATGATAACTAATAGGTTTAATGGGCTGTGCGGCGTGTCTGACTAAGTTCTTGACAAAAGACAAGACTAAGCCACTAAAAATAGACAAAAATGACATGTCTTTGGATATTAGAGTTACAAAACTAACTTAATAGCTCCATCTTTACAAAGTCTTTTTGGAGCCCAGTTTTGTATAGAAACGAACTTGAGGTCGGAAATTAAGATATCTAGCTATTACTGTTTCACTGTTTCCAAATTTTTGTGACACAATTTTATTTTATCCAAGAGCAGACTACAGGAAGAAAGTATTATGTAATTCATGGTCAATAATCTTAAGTAGTTTAATTTTGGCTCCTATTTTGTTTGTTTTATAATTTACTTCTTGTTTATCAGAGAGCTTAAATCCTACGTAACCCAATGTTTAATAGGGTATTAAATACCGTTGTTTAACAATTGGGAATTAACTGAACCATTTTATTTAATCTTTTTAGCATAAAATTTTGGTGTTGGAATAATTTTCAATTTATGAAAAGATTACAAAGATAGGACAGAGAATTTCCATATATTCCCCACTCACTTTACCACATTATTAACATTTTCCATTACCATGGTGCATTTTTCAAAACAAAGAAATGTCATGAACTATTGACTAAACTCTACACTTTGTTTGGATTTCACTGTTTTTGCACTGATGTCCTTTTTCTGTTCCAGCATCCAACCCAGGGTACCACATTGTAATTAGGTGTCATGTCTCCCAGTTTCCTTTGGTATGTAACCGTTCCTCAGTCTTTTCTTGTTTTTCTTGACTTTGACATTCTTGAAGAATACTGGCTACGCTTGTGATCCCCTAAAGATTCAGACTGTACAGGCATTCTGGAAAATGTCCCTTAATCTGGGTTTGTCTCATGTTTTTTCTCATTATTAGACTGAAGTGATAGGTTTATAGAAAAAATAGCATAGAAGTGTCACATATCATCACTTTTTTATCATATAAGAGTACA
This sequence comes from Rhinopithecus roxellana, assembly GCF_007565055.1. NCBI lineage: Eukaryota > Metazoa > Chordata > Mammalia > Primates > Cercopithecidae > Rhinopithecus > Rhinopithecus roxellana. Next base: position 38,065,171 of record NC_044551.1, read on the forward strand.
TGATATCCACAGGACATGACTGATGATGCTGACCTTTATTACTTTGTTAAGGTTGCGTTTGTCATATTTTTCTATGGTAAAGTTACAGCTTTCCCTTTTCCTACTCTATTCTATGGAAGTGAGTCACTAAGTATGGCCCATATTCCAGGGAAAGCAAGACATGCTCACCTCTTCTAGGAGGAAGTATCAACAGAGATTATTTGTAATTATTCCATAGGAAAGATTTATTTCCTCTCTCCTGTTTATTCATTTCTTCAATAATTTATTCAGTATAGACTCATGCATATTTAGTTTGTATTTTGGGTTATAATAGAGTTTTACACTATTTTGTTGCTCAAATTGTTAAAGAGTTTGTTATTGGGAGCTCTTTCAGATTGGTTCTCATGTTTCTTTGACATGCCTCATCCTTTTGATTTTTGAACACATCTTTACTTTCTAGTACTACAAGATGCTTGGGGCTCATCTTGTGTTTTTTCCTGTCCTAGCACTGGAATCAGAATTTTTGGCTTTCTAAGTAAGCTTTTCTAGGGGTGCCCTGATTTCTACCATTCATTCATATAATTTAAGCGATTTTACCATGGATCAGTCACTAGTCCTGGATGTTGTGGTGCTGAGCATACAGAGATGCTTATCTTTGAGTAATCTCTCACTATCCATCTCTCTCTATTCCCAATGAAATGGTTAGACTAAAAGTGCTGTACTTAAGAACGATCCTAATTTTAAAAATAAAATTTTAATAGCACTAAGCCAAGAGCTAGCTTCTCACTAAGCTCTTTTTCTAATGACTCTAGTCCTTGAAGCTTGGCTAAGTCTTCATGCTGTGGCTATCCCTAGCCTATTTTAAACATGGACCAGTACCTGCAAAAGAAATAGGATGTTAGAAGGATTCTAATCCAATAGGTAACAGTGGGTAGTTGATGACTCGCCGTTTGATTGATCATAGGCCTTACCTGGGATGAGGCAAAGTGGTGTCACAGAAGGAGAAGGAAAGCTGAGAAGACACACTATTATTCACCCCTTTGTTCCTCTTGATCTTTCATTACTATCTCCCACCCTTCTGATCCCCTAAAGATTCAGGCTGTACCAAGCCCATGGAAACACTAATGATGCTGAGTCATACATGCTCTCTATCAGATTCTGTTCTCTCAACTCACCAACTGCCCTTTGAGGAAATGTTCAGAACCTGCTTTATCCACCTGTGTTTTCTGATGTCAGCAAAGCCACTGGTTCCTTCCCCTTGTTCCAGGCCCCCCATGGCATAATTCAGAGAATGTACATTTTAAGCTACCCCCTTTCCATTGCTGTACATTTGGTCAAAGACAGGGCAGGATTTGGGCATTCTCATTACAAGCAAGGCTTCACTGCAGTTGTAGTGTGCCCTGGAAAACCTGGTCACCTGCTCTTTATTTTTAATGAAAAAGACATGGCCTTAATCTTCTGGTTTAAAAAAAAACAAAAACAAAAGGTAAGTCCTGGCCTGGTGTCAAGAGACCTCAGTTACAGGCAACAGTCAGCCCTTATATTATGCATGGTATGGTATAGGTGGACCCAGTTTCTTCATTTGTAAAGGAAATATAACTACATCTGTTTTGACAACCCTACAGCTTGTGGGAAAAATAACTGAAACATGAAAAAGTACTAATTTTTATCATAAGAAAAAATTATCTACCATTAGAAAAATTTGGCCAATCCTATAAATTCTTTGGCTTAGATTAAATAGATAATAATGTTGAAGATTAGTGACTTTTTAACATACAGAGAACTGATAAAGAGGAGGAAGTAAGGCTCAGAGAGGATTATGGCATAGGAGTCTAGCTATCAAAGTCAGGTCACAATCAACCATCGGGGCAGCATCACGCAATTATGATCTTTGAAGTCTGTTTCTGGAGCCTCCAACTAGTCCCTGTTTCCTTCAGTCCCTTGTCCATATAACTACCAGAGTAATCTTCCTCAAAGACTCATTCACATATTCTCTCAAGTCCTTATTGCACAGTTTCTCAAGTTTCAGGGTGCATCAGAGTCACCTAGGGGTCTTGTCAGTATGAATTCTAGTATGAATTCCTAGAATTTGGCAGGACTGGAACCTTCACTCCAAACAAGCAGTCCTGGTGGGCTAGGTGGTTTGAGAACCACCTAGAAGAAAGCTGGGTTACAGGATGAAATCCAGATTCCTTGTCCTGGGATTCAAGGCTTCTCTAAATCTTATCCCTACCTACCTTTTCTCACACATTATTTATCCCTCATTCCAATTACCTTGGCAGCTAACAGAAATAAGGAGTGCAGAGCTCTCTTCTTTAGAAAGCATGCCAATATCTGAATATATTCTTCAAGGCTGACTTTAGTCCTTGCCCATCCAGGCTGCACTCCCAGTCCTTATCAGCCCATAACAATATTTCCCTCTGTCAAGCTTCCATTGCATGAGACTTACTGAATCATTTTTTTTTGGGAGACTGAAGGGAATGACAATGAGAGAAGTTTTCCTAGAAGTACTATCAGATCATTTGCATTGGGATTACAAAGAAGAAAATGTTTTCACCAGGAGAGTTTGTTCATAGATGAGAAGAGTCATTTTTGGTGGATAAAGCACAAGCAAAGGTGGGATCTGTGCATGTTTTAAAAACTGCGTGTCTAAATCATGTTTACTGAACATGGAAATTGAAGATCAAGGTTAGATCATAGAGAGGACTTTGCATGTCTTTCAAAATATCATAGGCTTTGTTCTTGACTGAGAGTGGTTGAAGATTTGGGGAATATTATGATGCTGCCTACAAAGCACTCATGTCATACAGACTGAGGAAAGGCAACAGAGCCTTAGGTTCAAATGTCAACTAGTCTGTTTCTTACCTGTATGATACTGGACCAATTGTTTTACCTATTTGAGCCTATTTTCTCGTCTGTATTAGAGCAGAAATAATAGATGTCATTTTGTAGAGTTCTTGCATACACATGACAAAGAAAGCAGCCCTTAGTAATTACATACCAACACATATTTAATGCCCATATAGTATACAGGAGATGGGTATTATCCCCCTTTCCAAAAATAAAAATCATCTCTGAAGATGATAACTTGCCTGTAGTAACACAGCTACTATGAACAGAAATGAGTATTTTGCCCTATATAAAAACTGGATGGGACTTAAGGAACCATCTACTTCAATTACCTTATTTTGTAGCAAAGAAAACTGATGGTAAGCATGGTGAAGTAATTTGACCAATGTCACACAGCAAACACTATGAGCACATCACAGTGTGAGGTAATATGGGACACATAAAAATGAGTAAGACAGTCCCTGCCCATAAAGAACTTTTGGACCGGCAGGGAAGATGACAGGTATGAAAAACAAATCTGAACAGGAAGAAGGCATAGGGTCGGGGGAGGTAGCTTGCACCTGCGCCTTGAGATTTGGGCCTACTGACTAACTGGTAGATGAAGGAGGGCTAGAGGTCAAAGTTGGATATGTGCTAGAAACGACTTACCGTGCCTTCTCAGCAACACACAGTCCAGTTTTTGGAAGAAAGCGACATTGGAGCAGCCACAGCTTCTTAAAATTGCTGTCTATAATTACGTTTGCTAAAAAAAACAAAAACTGGAGCAGCAGGGAACAGACCCTGTAGTTAGTCCCAAATCCTCCCCCTTACAATTCCCCAGTGCACATGCAGTGACAGCTGTCATTCTCCAAGCAGCTTAAAATCCTGAAGTGGCCTTGAAGCGGAGACTAGAGCCAGAGAAGCTGCATCCGCCCCCGCCACCAGGGTGGCCTCACACAATGTGCTGGCAGCAGCCTTTGAAGAATGGCACAGAACCTAGAGGCACCGCAGGCCTCAGCAGCTCTGCTCTTTCCCCTGACAGGCAACTGCTGTGCTTCAGTTTGGGCCCCTCTCCCAGCTGGCAAACTCAAGACAGATCTGAGGGCTGGAATTCCTCTCTAGAGCCTTGTGAGGCCACCCGCATCTCTAATCACTCCCATGGCTTCATGGAGGAGCAGGGTAGGCACGGAGGACTGGTCATTAAAAAGAGACCTTGCTGAGATCAGGCTTCTGGGGCAGAACACCTTTGCTTTGGTTCCAGGAGCTGATGATCCAATTGTACATTGAAAGAGGCTGGCACAGGCTAAATGTATAACTTAAAGAGGAAAGGCCAAGTAACCCCATGGAAATTAACATTTTTGTGGCTGATAAGGAAATCTTTGCTTCCCCTATATTTTATAATCTTGGTTGAAATTCCACTGAATTAGGGGCATGAGGCTAGCTCCTTTAGGTCTTGAAGGTTTTCCAGGAATGACAGCCCTTGAGGCAAGCATTGATTGTCAGCTAATAACATAATAAAGAGGAATTTCTCTTAGGTTCCCTTCCAAACTCTGACCACTAGTTGAGAAGGAAGTAGCCATGCTGAATGCCACTGGGGCTTGGAGGTTTCATTAAAACATTGAGTAGGGCAGGTGGCAGGTACCTTGATTACACTTTGCTATGACCACTGGTGGATCTTGCGTCCCTGTTACTGGAACTGCTGCCAACTTCTCTAACTCAACAGAAATCAGGAAGGTTTTAATCAGACACATTCTTTATCCATCTCTTCTACTAGATACACCCTGTCATCTCAGCAAGATGGTTAATTATTATTAGTTGGTAACTACAGAAAATTACCGTCCATATTGTTCTTTTTAGAGAAGATTGTGACCCTTAATCCTACACATGCTTTGAAGTCCTGTAGTCATACCATCTCTCTAAGGGAACCTTCCTCCAGCAGCCATAGGGAGTTCCTTCTCCTCCAAAATACTATAGCACTTGGTTTCGGTAAGAAATTTTTAAAAAGTTAGATTTTGTTAAGAGTTAGCAGAATATTTACCACATTTTTTTTCACCTTTGAGTTAGTCTGGGGACAAAAATCATGAACCCAGAACCTTTACTAATTAATTGAACTCTTATCAAATCTGTGTCCATGCAACCATCTCTATTCACTCAAAACCAACACCAGTCCAGACCAGGGATTGGTAAAATTTTTTTCTGTAAGAAGTCAGATGGTAAATATTTTGGGCTTTGTGGGCCCTGTGGTCTGTTACAACTATTCAACTTTGCTGTTGTAGTATGAATGCAGCCATATGCAATATATACATAAATATGTATGGCTGTGTGTCAATAAAACTTTATTTACAAAAGCAGGCAGTGGGCCAGATTTGCTTCTTGAGCTGTAGTTTGCTGACTCTGATGTAGACCATAAAATATCACCTTCAAATGACAAATTTCTGTTGATTATCAGAATTTAGAGTTATAACAAAATGTAAAGCAGCTGCAAAGTCAATTTGCAAATTGCAAGACTTTGTGATATCTGTGAAAGTGATGTTGGATAGCTCCTTTAACTGTCCTCAAGCTGTGGGCAAATGAGGAGCTGGCAGAATTAAATTAGTGAAAGAGGAAAAAGAAATGAATAACTATCACAACAATCTAGAAGTTTCAAGTGAGAAGGATTTGGATATCAAAAGATGGAGAAAAGTCCTTGAGAAAATTGATGAGCTATCAAATATTATTGTAAAAATTACTTATATTATAATCATGATTTAAGAATCCAGCCTAAAGCAAAGGGTGGTATATCCTGCTACCACAAAATTAAAGAAAAAATATGCCAACAGATAATGTAGTTCATACTTAATTCATCCATGAATTAAGACATTACTGCAATTTTAAATTAAATGTGGATTAATAAAAAATAAACTTGGTTTTATATTTAAATTTCTTTTTTTGATTTTTTTTGTTTTCTATATTTTAATTTTATATTTCAAGATCAGTTGCTGGCCAAATGTTTTCCATCGTCTATTACTATAAGAAAAAGCAATCCCTATTTTGAGTGTTTATGTTAAGGGGGCATTTATTATGTGAATTATCCTTATGCCATACAGGTTTCCTTTATGTAAAATCTTTATCTTCTTAAAGGAGAGCTCAAAGTTCATGAGGGTAACAACCACATCCAATTTTTTCTTCTTTCTCACAGTTCTCAATCACATTTTATAGCCAGTAGGCACTATAAGAATACATTCTTCCTTTATGACTCATGTCACCTAATTTCTCTCTTTTAAAAGGAATAGATATAAATATACAGTCTTCACTTTAGAGGGTAGTGTGGGACCATAAAATGACTGTGCAAACTGCAACCACATAATGCAGTCTTAATCATTAGCACAATAATTATGATTGTCCCATGACCTTTAACAATTTTTATCAAAACTTTAAAAACTCTCCTGCTGTTGGTTGTAACTATATAAGGAAATACAAAAAATGGTAAAACTAATATTTAATTGATACACTGTAATTAAAATATGAGAAATGTTGAGGATTAAAGTATTTCATTTCTTTGTTAAAAACAAAACAAAACAAACAAACCAAAAAAAAACGTGGTTTGAGCAGTGTTCACCTTCTGCTTGTCATATAGCTTACCACAGAGAACAGACATGTTTCCTATGTCCTATGCCTTGGTGAACGCTCACCCTCCTTCATAAATTTTCTCCTTTTCTAGTTATTTCTTTGTTTGAGACAGAGTCTCCCTCTGTTGCCCAGGCTGGAGTGCAGTGGCGCAATCTCGGCTCACTGCAACCTCTACCGGGTGCAAGCGATTTTCTTGCCTCAGCCCCCTGGGCACTCACCACTACGCCCTGCTAATTTTTGTATTTTTAGTAGAGACAGGGTTTCACCATGTTGGTCAGGCTGGTCTTGAACTCCTGATCTCAAGTGATCCACTCACCTTGGCCTCCCAAAGTGCTGGGATTATAGGCGTGAGCCACCGTGCTTGGCCTAAATTTTATTTTAATGCCATGAAATATATCCAAGAGTTTTCCTAACGTGAAGCATTTTACTGGTATCACCCTCTCTGGGATATACTCATCCTTTTTGTCACATTTTTCGCACTAATTTTAATAATTTCACCTTTGCTAAGTTCCTTTAGCAGTATATTTGGAGTCATGGCAATGACAGCCTTACCATGTTCAGCTATTTCTTAACTCCATTATGGTCTGATTCAAATTTCACTTCTTGCATATTACCTTTGTTCTAGTACTGTCGAACTTTCATCTATGTTGGCCAATTTCCTCTTTTGATTATCCATTTTTGTAAAGTGTCATATGGGTTTATTACTGGGAGATATGAAGGCAACACAACTACATGCTTTGCTGTCTGTGAATAACAGATACATGGTGACCAATTACCAACAGATTTTGAAAGAGGTGACATGATCACTTATTGATTATGACCTCCATCTGCTATTTATGCAGTGAGTTGTGGACTGAAGAGCCAGCAGCAAAGTGTGTACTCTATTCAGTTAACCATAGTTAATATACTGTGGTAATTGCAATCTAAACCACGTTGTTAGGAGACTGGCATTATCTAACTATGGCAACTAAAGTCTGTGTATATTGGAATTGTGCAAAGTGAAGGACAGCCTGTATATAATATTTTTATTATGTACAATAGATAAAATAATATATTACTATATAATTTCTGTTTGAACCATATATTGTCATTCAAAAACTCAATAACAGTTTTTGAGCTCCGTTACTTTCTACAGTTACACCCGAAACAACCTCATGAGACTGTGTAGCTCTGTGAATTTTTCATCCAGTGAAATAAAATTTGCTTTTTGGCCAATGATTCATCCTATGTCTCACAATGGGGAATGCAGCTGTCCTTGTGCATGAGCAGATGGCCCTGCCCCACCTTCTGGTGATCCAGAACACAGGGAACTGCCTACACCTCCTTCCTGGGCAAATGCCCTGGGTGAGATGTTTAATTTGGTGGTGCAGGACAGTGAGATGCTGGGTGGTGCTGGGACATGGTAGGAACTGACACTGGGCTTGGGAAGGGAAACAGGCTTAGGAGACGGTCAAGCAGACTGTGGTAGTTCACACATTGTGATGTGGAATATGATCAAGAAGACCTTTTGTACCATTTGACTGACCTTTAGTACCATTTTGGTACCATTTGACTATGTAATAATAATATCAGGGATTGTTTCTGTCTCTAGAACTCCACAGATGATACCCACACATCTCCTGACTCTAAAGTCTTTTTCCAGTATAACATCACCATTCAACAGCTCGCATATCTAACTCATTTAATTTTTTATAGCAAACCTGAAAGAGAAAGTACATACTGTTTTATGCTCTTTTTCTTTCAGAATAGGGAACTGAGATCCACAGCAGTAAGCCGCATGCCCAAAGTCTCACTGAAGTCTCACCAGAAGTCCATGACAGAGTCACAGAAGCCCTAAAAATAAGCTAAAAAGTCAGACCTCTGCTAGGATAGAGATGATATTTCCCACGGGTTTATGGAAGGGACTCGATGATAGAACTACGTAGCAAAGTGGAAGGTACATTACAGAAGGTGAAACTTTTTTATTTTTTATTTTTGAGACGGAGTCTCCCTTTGTTGCCCAGGTTGGAGTGCGGTGACGCGATCTCAGCGTGGGTTCACGCCATTCTCCTGCCTCAGCATCCCCAGTAGCTGGGACTACAGGGGCCTGCCACCAAGCCAGGCTAATTTTTTTTTTTTTTTTTTTTTTTTTTTTTGTATTTTCAGTAGAGACGGAGTTTGACCGTGTTAGCCAAGACGGTCTCGGTCTCTTGACCTGGTGATCCACCCACCTCGGCCTCCCAAAGTGCTGGGATTACAGGCGTGAGCCACCGTGCCTGGTGGAAGGTGAAACTTAAACAGGAGTCCCCAAAGAATGTTCCACTGGTCCACAGTTTTTAGGAATGTGTTTTCATGACTCTTATAATTTCTATAACATACTAATTTGCAGTAATGATAGATAAAAATGAGAATATAGAACAACAGGGCTGTAAGCCCCTACTCTAGAGGGTCAATAATTTACTTACTTATGGATGAATTATCATACACGAATGATTTTCTCCCTTGATGAACTTCTAAGAGGGAGACAGTCCTGGGGAAAGGCCTGCAGCAGTGCGTCTCAAAATTCTGAGGCTGAGGTATCTGCTGCAGGGTCAAAAGTAGGCACTGGGATCGAGACCATCCTGGCTAACATGGTGAAACTCCATCTCTACTGAAAATACAGAAAATTAGCCGGGCGTGGTGGCGGGCGCCTGTAGTCCCACCTACTCGGGAGGTTGAGGCAGGAGAATGGTGTGAACCCGGGAGGCGGAGCGAGACTCCGTCTCAAAAAAAAAAAAAAAAAAAAAAAAAAAGTAGGCATTGGTAGGTGAGGCTAATGTCCTTTTCATTATTATTATTATTCTTTATGTTGTAGGGTACATGTGCACAATGTGCAGGTTTGTTACGTATGTATACCAATGAGTGAGAACATGTGGTGATTAATTTTCTGTTCTTATGATAGTTTGCTGAGAATGATGGTTTCCAGCTGCATCCATGTCCCTACAAAGGCACAAATTCATCCTTTTTTATGGCTGCATAGTATTCCATGGTGTATATGTGCCACATTTTCTTAATCCAGTCTGTCACTGATGGACATTTGGGTTGATTCCAAGCCTTTGCTATTGTGAATAGTGCTGCAATAAACATACGTGTGCATGTGTCTTTATAGCAGCATGATTTATAATCCTTTGGATATATACCCAGTCATGGGATGGCTGGGTCAAATGGTATTTCTGGTTCTAGATCCTTGAGGAATCACCACATTGTCTTCCACAATGGTTGAACTAGTTTGCAGTCCCACCAACAGTGTAAAAGTGTTCCTATTTCCCCATATCCTCTGCAGCACCTGTCGTTTCCTGACTTTTTAATGATTGCCATTCTAACTGGTGTGACATGGTATCTCATTGTGGTTTTGATTTGCATTTCTCTGATGGCGAGTGATGATGAGCATTTTTTCATGTCTCTGTTAGCTACATAAATGTCTTCTTTTGAGAAGTGTCTGTTCATATCCTTTGCCCACTTTTTGATGGGGTTGTTTGTTTTTTTCTTGTAAATTTGTTTGAGTTCTTTGTAGGTTCTGGATATTAGCCCTTTGTCAGATGAGTAGATTGCAAAAAATTTCTCCTATTCTGTAGGTTGTCTGTTCACTCTGATGGTAGTTTCTTTTGCTGTGCAGAAGCTCTTTAGTTTAATTAGATCCCATTTGTCAATTTTGGCTATTGTTGCCATTGCTTTTGGTGTTTTAGACATGAAGTCCTTGCCCATGCCTATGTTCTGAGTGGTATTGCCTAGGTTTTCTTCTAGGGTTTTTATGGTTTTAGGTCTAACATTTAAGTCTCTAATCCATCTTGAATTAATTTTTGTATAAGGAGTAAGGAAGGGATCCAGTTTCAGGTTTCTACTTATGGCTAGCCAGTTTTCCAAGCACCATTTATTAAATAGGGAGTCCTTTCCCCATTGCTTGTTTTTGTCAGGTTTGTCAAATATCAGATGGTGGTAGATGTGTGATATTATTTCTGAGGACTCTGTTCTGTTCCATTGGTCTATATCTCTGTTTTGGTACCAGTACCATGCTGTTTGGGTTACTTTAGCCTTGTAGTATAGTTTGAAGTCAGGTAGTGTGATGCCTCCAGCTTTGTTCTTTTGACATAAGATTGTCTTGGCAATGCAGGCTCTTTTTTGGTTCCATATGAACTTTAAAGTAGTTTTTTCCAATTCTGTGAAGAAAGTCATTGGTAGCTTAATGGGGATGGCATTGAATCTATAAATAACCTTGGGCAGTATGGCCATTTTCACGATATTGATTCTTCCTATCCATGAGCATGGTATGTTCTTCCATTTGTTTGTGTCCTCTTTGATTTCACTGAGCAGTGGTTTGTAGTTCTCCTTGAAGGGGTCCTTCACATCCCTTGTAAGTTGGATTCCTAGTTATTTTATTCTCTTTGAAGCTATTGTGAATGGGAGTTCATTCATGATTTGGCTCTCTGTCTGTTACTGGTGTATAAGAATGCTTGTGAATTTTGCACATTGATTTTGTATCCTGAGACTTTGCTGAAGTTGCTTATCAGCTTGAGGAGATTTTGGGCTGAGATGATGGAGTTTTCTAAATATACAAACATGTCATCTGCAAACAGTGACAATTTGACTTCTTCTTTTCCTAATTGAATATCCTTTATTTCTTTCTCCTGCCTGATTGCCCTAGCCAGAACTTCCAACACTATGTTGAATAGGAGTGGTGAGAGAGGGCATCCCTGTCTTGTGCCAGTTTTCAAAGGGAATACTTCCAGTTTTTGCCCATTCAGTGTGATATTGGCTGTGAGTTTGACATAAATAGCTCATTATTTTGAGATATGTTCCATCAATACCCAATTTATTGACAGTTTTTACCATGAAGACTGTTGAATTTTGTCAAAGGTCTTTTCTGCATCTATTGAGATAATCGTGTGGTTTTTGTCTTTCATTCTGTTTATATGCTGGATTATGTTTATTGATTTGCATATGTTGAACCAGCCTTGCGTCCCAGGGGTGAAGCCCACTTGATTTTGGTGGATAAGCTTTTTGACGTGCTGCTGGGTTCGGTTTGCCAGCGTTTTATTGAGGATTTTTGTATCGATGTTCATCAGGGATATTGGTCTAAAACTCTCTTTTTTTATTGTGTCTCTGCCAGGCTTCAGTATCTGGATGATGTTGACCTCATAAAATGAGTTAGGGAGGATTCCCTCTTTTTCTATTGATTGGAATAGTTTCAGAAGGAATGGTACCAGCTCCTCCTTGTAACTCTGGTAGAATTGGGCTGTGAATCCGTCTGGTCGTGGACTTTTTTTGGTTGGTAGGCTATTAATTATTGCCTCAGTTTCAGAGCCTGCTATTGGTCTACTCAGGAATTCAACTTCTTCCTGGTTTAGTCTTGGGAGAGTATATGTGTCCAGAAATTTATCAGTTTCTTCTGGGTTTTCTAGTTTATTTGTGTAGACGTGTTTATAGTATTCTCTGATGGTAGTTTGTATTTCTGTGGGGTTGGTGGTGATATCACCTTTATCATTTTTTATTGCATCTATTTGATTCTTCTCTCTTTTCTTTCTTATTATTTTTTCTTTTTTTATTATACTTTAAGTTCTAGGGTGCATGTGCATAACGTGCAGGTTTGTTACATATGTATATTTGTGCCATGTTGGTGTGCTGCACCCATCAACTCGTCAGCACCCATCAATTCATCATTTATATCATGTATAACTCCCCAATGCAATCCCTTCCCCCTCGCCCCTCCCCATGATAGGCCCCAGTGTGTGATGTTCCCCTTCCCGAGTCCAAGTGATCTCATTGTTCAGTTCCCACCTATGAGTGAGAACATGCGGTGTTTGGTTTTCTCTTCTTGTGATAGTTTGCTAAGAATGATGGTTTCCAGCTGCATCCATGTCCCTACAAAGGACGCAAACTCATCCTTTTTTATGGCTGCATAGTATTCCATGGTGTATATGTGCCACATTTTCTTAATCCAGTCTGTCACAGATGGACATTTGGGTTGATTCCAAGTCTTTGCTATTGTGAATAGTGCTGCAATAAACATACATGTGCATGTGTCTTTGTAGTAGAATAATTTATAATCCTTTGGGTATATACCCAGTAGTGGGATGGCTGGGTCATATGGTACATCTAGTTCTAGATCCTTGAGGAATTGCCATACTGTTTTCCATAATGGTTGAACTAGTTTACAATCCCACCAACAGTGTAAAAGTGTTCCTATTTCTCCACATCCTCTCCAACAACTGTTGTTTCCTGATTTTTTAATGATTGCCATTCTAACTGGTGTGAGATGGTATCTCATTGTGGTTTTGATTTGCATTTCTCTGATGGCCAGTGATGATGAGCATTTTTTCATGTGTCTGTTGGCTGTATGAATGTCTTCTTTTGAGAAATGTCTGTTCATATCCTTTCCCCACTTTTTGATGGGGTTGTTTGTTTTTTTCTTGTATATTTGTTTGAGTTCTTTGTAGATTCTGGATATTAGCCCTTTGTCAAATGAGTAGATTGCAAAAATTTTCTCCCATTCTGTAGGTTGCCTGTTCACTCTGATGGTAGTTTCTTTTGCTGTGCAGAAGCTCTTTAGTTTAATTTGATCCCATTTGTCAATTTTGGCTTTTGCTGCCGTTGCTTTTGGTGTTTTAGACATGAAGTCCTTGCCCATGCCTATGTCCTGAATGGTACTACCTAGATTTTCTTCTAGGGTTTTTATGGTATTAGGTCTAACATTTCAGTCTCTAATCCATCTTGAATTAATCTTCGTATAAGGAGTAAGGAAAGGATCCAGTTTCAGCTTTCTACTTATGGCTAGCCAATTTTCCCAGCACCATTTATTAAATAGGGAATCCTTTCCCCATTTCTTGTTTCTCTCAGGTTTGTTAAAGATCAGATGGCTATAGATGTGTGGTATTATTTCTGAGGACTCTGTTCTGTTCCATTGGTCTATAGCTCTGTTTTGGTACCAGTACCATGCTGTTTTGGTTACTGTAGCCTTGTAGTAGAGTTTGAAGTCAGGTAGCGTGACGCCTCCAGCTTTGTCCTTTTGACTTAGGATTGTCTTGGCAATGTGGGCTCTTTTTTGGTTCCATATGAACTTTAAAGCAGTTTTTTCCAATTCTGTGAAGAAACTCATTGGTAGCTTGATGGGGATGGCATTGAATCTATAAATAACCTTGGGCAGTATGGCCATTTTCACGATATTGATTCTTCCTATCCATGAGCATGGTATGTTCTTCCATTTGTTTGTGTCCTCTTTGATTTCACTGAGCAGTGGTTTGTAGTTCTCCTTGAAGAGGTCCTTTACATCCCTTGTAAGTTGGATTCCTAGGTATTTTATTCTCTTTGAAGCAATTGTGAATGGAAGTTCATTCCTGAATTGGCTCTCTGCTTGTCTGTTACTGGTGTATAAGAATGCTTGTGATTTTTGCACATTGATTTTGTATCCTGAGACTTTGCTGAAGTTGCTTATCAGCTTAAGGAGATTTTGGGCTGAGACGATGGGGTTTTCTAAATATACAATCATGTCATCTGCAAACAGGGACAATTTGACTTCTTCTTTTCCTAACTGAGTATGCTTTATTTCTTTCTCTTACCTGATTGCCCTAGCCAGAACTTCCAACACTATGTTGAATAGGAGGGGTGAGAGGGCATCCCTGTCTTGTGCCAGTTTTCAAAGGGAATTTTTCCAGTTTTTGCCCATTCAGTATGATATTAGCTGTGGGTTTGTCATAAATGGCACTTATTATTTTGAGGTACGTTCCATCAATACCGAATTTATTGAGAGTTTTTAGCATGAAGGGCTGTTGAATTTTGTCAAAAGCCTTTTCTGCATCTATTGAGATAATCATGTGGTTCTTGTCTTTGGTTCTGTTTATATGCTGGTTTACGTTTATTGATTTGCGAATGTTGAACCAGCCTTGCATCCCAGGGATGAAGCCCACTTGATCATGGTGGATAAGCTTTTTGATGTGCTGCTGAATCCGGTTTGCCAGTATTTTATTGAGGATTTTTGCATCGATGTTCATCAGGGATATTGGTCTAAAATTCTCTTTTTTTGTTGTGTCTCTGCCAGGCTTTGGTATCAGGATGATGTTGGCCTCATAAAATGAGTTAGGGAGGATTCCCTCTTTTTCTATTGATTGGAATAGTTTCAGAAGGAATGGTAACACCTCCTCCTTGTACCTCTGGTAGAATTCAGCTGTGAATCCATCTGGTCCTGGACTTTTTTTGGTTGGTAGGCTATTAATTATTGCCTCAATTTCAGAGCCTGCTATTGGTCTAGTCAGGTATTCAACTTCTTCCTGGTTTAGTCTTGGAAGAGTGTAAGTGTCCAGGAAATTATCCATTTCTTCTAGATTTTCTAGTTGATTTGCGTAGAGGTGTTTATAGTATTCTCTGATGCTAGTTTGTATTTCTGTGGGGTTGGTGGTGATATCCCCTTTATCATTTTTTATTGCATCTATTTGATTCCTCTCTCTTTTGTTCTTTATTAGTCTTGCTAGCGGTCTGTCAATTTTGTTGATCTTTTCAAAAAACCAACTCCTGGATTCATTGATTTTTTGGAGCGTTTTTTGTGTCTCTATCTCCTTCAGTTCTGCTCTGATCTTAGTTATTTCTTGCCTTCTGCTAGCTTTTGAATGTGTTTGCTCTTGCCTCTCCCTCACCGCTCCCTGTGTGTCCCTCCCGAAGCTGCGCGCTCGGTCGAAGAGGACGACCATCCCCGCTAGAGGAGGACCGGTCTTCGGTCAAGGGTATACGAGTAGCTGTGCTCCCCTGCTAGAACCTCCAAACAAGCACTCTTCTCTCTTTTCTTTCTTATTAGTCTTGTTAGCGGTCTATCAATTTTGTTGATCTTTTCAAAAAACCAGCTCCTGGATTCATTGATTTTTTGAAGGGTTTTTTTTGTGTCTCTATCTCCTTCAGTTCTGCTCTGATCTTAGTTATTTCTTGCCTTCTGCTAGCTTTTGAACGTGTTTGCTCTTGCTTCTCTAGTTCTTTTAATTGTGATGTTAGGTTGTCAATTTTAGGTCTTTCCAGCTTTCTCTTGTGGGCATTTAGTGCTATAAATGTCCCTCTAAACACTGCTTTAAATGTGTCCCAGAGATTCTGGCATGTTGTATCTTTGTTCTCATTGGTTTCAAAGAACATCTTTATTTCTGCCTTCATTTCGTTATGTACCCAGTAGTCATTCAGGAGCAGGTTGTTCAGTTTCCATGTAGTTGAGCGGTTTTGATTGAGTTTCTTAGTCCTGAGTTCTAGTTTGATTGCACTGTGGTCTGAGAGACAGTTTGTTATAATTTCTGTTCTTTTACATTTGCTGATGAGTGCTTTACTTCCCACTGTGTGGTCAATTTTTGTTATAAGTGCGATGTGGTGCTGAGAAGAATGTATATTCTGTTGATTTGGGGTGGAGAGTTCTGTAGTTGTCTGTAAGTTCTGCTTGGTGCAGAGTAGATTTCAATTCCTGGATATCCTTGTTAACTTTCTGTCTCGTTGATCTGTCTGATGTTGACAGTGGGGTGTTAAGTCTCCCATTATTATTGTGTGGGAGTCTAAGTCTCTTTGTAAGTCTCTAAGGACTTGCTTTATGAATCTGGGTGCTCCCATACTAGGTGCATATATATTTAGGATAGTTAGCTCTTCTTGTTGAATTGATCCCTTTACCATTATGTAATGGCCTTGTCTCTTTTGATCTTTGATGGTTTAAAGTCTGTTTTATCAGAGACTAGAATTGCAAGCCCGCCATTTTTTGTTTTCCCTTTGCTTGGTAGTCCTTCCTCCATCCCTTTATTTTGAGCCTATGTGTGTCTCTGCACGTGAGTTGGGTCTCCTGAATACAGCAAACTGATGTGTCTTGACTCTTTATCCAATTTGCCAGTCTGTGTCTTTTAATTGGACCATTTAGTCCATTTACATTTAAGGTTAATATTGTTATGTGTGAACTTGATCCTGTCATTATGATGTTAGCTGGTTATTTTGCTTGTTAGTTGATGCAGTTTCTTCCTACCATCAATGATCTTTACATTTTGGCATGTTTTTGCAATGATTGGTACTGTTTTTTCCTTTCCATGTTTAGTGCTTCCTTTAGGAGCTCTTGTAGGGCAGGCCTGGTGGTAACAAAATCTCTTAGCATTTACTTTTCTGTAAAGGATTTTATTTCTCCTTCTTATGAAGCTTGGTTTGGCCGATATGAAATTCTGGGTTGAAAATTCTTTTCTTTAAGAATGTTGAGCCAGGTGCAGTGGCTCATGCCTGTGATCCCAGCACTTTGGGAGGCCGAGGCGGGCGGATCACGAAGTCAGGAGATAGAGACCAACCTGGCTAACACGGTGAAACCCCGTCTCTACTAAATATACAAAAAATGATCCGGGCAAGGTGGCAGGCGCCTGTAGTCTCAGCTTCTCCGGAGGCTGAGGTAGGAGAATGGCTTGAATATTGGCCCCCACTCTCTTCTGGCTTGGAGAGTTTCTGCTGAGAGATCTGCTGTTAGACTGATGGACTTCCCTTTGTGGGTAACCCGACCTTTCTCTCCGGCTGCCCTTAACATTTTTTCCTTCATTTCAACTTTGGTGAATCTGACAATTACGTGTCTTTGCGTTGCTCTTCTCGAGGAGTATCTTTGTGGCATTCTCTGTATTTCCTGAATTTGAATGTTGACCTACCTTGCTAGGTTGGGGAAGTTCTCCTGGATAATATCCTGCAGAGTGTTTTCCAACTTGATTCCATTCTCCCCATCACTTTCCAGTACACCAATCAGATGTAAATTTGGTCTTTTCACATAATCCCATATTTCTTGGAGGTTTTGTTCATTTCTTTTTACTCTTTTTTCTCTAAACTTCTCTTCTCAGTTCATTTCATTCATTTGATCTTCAATCACTGATACTCTTTCTTCCAGTCCATTGAGTCCATTACTGAAGCTTGTGCATTTGTCACGTAGTTCTCGTGTCATGGTTTCATCTCTATCAGGTAGTTTATGGACTCCTCTGCCTTGGTTATTCTAGTCATCCATTCGTCAAATCTTTTTTCATGGTTTTTAGTGTCTTTGCACTGGGTTCATAGTTCCTCCTTTTGCTCTGAGAAGTTTGATGGACTGAAGCCTTCTTCTCTCAACTCGTCAAAGTCATTCTCCGTCCAGCTTTGTTCTGTTGCTGGTGAGGAGCTGCATTCCTTTGGAGAGGTAGAGGCACTCTGATTTTTTAAATTTCCAGCTTTTCTGCCCTGCTTTTTCCACATCTTTGTGGTTTTATCTACCTTTGGTCTTTGATGATGGTGACGTACAGATGGGGTTTTGGTGTGGATGTCCTTTCTGTTTGTTAGTTTTCCTTCTAACAGTCAGGACCCTCAGCTGCAGGTCTGTTGGAGTTTGCTTGAGGTCCACTCCAGACCCTGTTTGCCTGGGTATCAGCAACGGAGGCCACAGAAAAGAGAATATTGCTGGACAGCAAGTGTTGCTGTCTGATTCTTGCTCTGTAAGCTTCGTCTCAGAGGTGTACCCTGCCCTGTGAGGTGTGAGGTGTCAGTCTGCACCTAGTGGGGAATGTGTCCCAGTTAGGCTACTCAGGGGTCAGGGACCCACTTGAGCAGGCATTCTGTCTGTTCTCAGATCTCAGCCTCCATGCTGGGAGAATCACTACTCTCTTCAAAGCTGTCAGACAGGGACATTTACATCTGCAGAGGTTTCTGCTTCCTTTTATTTGGCTATGCCTTGTCCCCAGAGGTGGAGTCTACAGAGGCAGGCAAGCCTCCTTCAGCTGCTGTGGTCTCCACCCAATTCAAGTTTCCAGGATGCCTTGTTTACTTACTTAAGCCTCAGCAATGGCAGGCACCACTCCCCCAGCCTCGCTGCTGCCTTGAAGTTAGATCTCAGACTGCTGTGCTAGCAATGAGGGAGGCTCCGTGGGTGTGGGACCCTCCAAGCCAGGCACGGGATATAATCTCCTGGTGTGTCATTTGCTAAGATCCTTGGTAAAGTGCAGTATTAGGAGGGGAGTGACCCAATTTTCCAGGTGTTGTGTGTCACGGTTTCCCATGGCTAGGAAAAGGAATTCCCTTCCCCCTTGTACTTTCCAGGTGAGGTGATGCCTTGCCCTGCTTCGGCTCTCACTCTTTGGGCTGCACCCACTGTCCTGCACTGACTGTCTGACATGCCCTAGTGAGATGAACCCGGTACCTCAGTTGGAAATGCAGAAATCACCCATCTTCTGTGTCGCTCAGGCTGGGAGCTGGAGGCTGGAGCTGTTCCTATTTGGCCATCTTGGGCATGCCCCTGCCTCAATAATTATCAAGGCTAATGTTCTTAAGTGATAGCTGCAGAGGTGGGAATGAGATTAAAATATTGGTTTGTAAAGCAACATTTGCACCAAAGAGAGAGCTGCTTTTCTATCTGCAGTAACCTCTCTTCTTGTGTCCAGCAAAGTATATGTTCCTCTTTCTTCTATATTAGTATCTTCATTTTCCTCTTGGAGAATTCTCCCATCTCTCCATCTCATATCATATTGTCTTAATGGTCTCTGGGGTCTTAGAGACTGTAGTTAAATCAACCCATTGTCCTGGCCACGGTGGCTGTTAAAGGCCAGGTACATGATGCAAGACAGGAAATGATGCTTAATCCTAGGATGTGTGCTGAAAATGGTGAAATGGAATATTTTCTCTCTCTACCAGGATTGAACCTGGGAAAATACAAGCCTTCATCTGCTAGGCTCCACCATGCAGACAGCCTATCAGAGGAAAGCTTTCCTTTTATGGACTCACAGAGTTCTGACAATATTGTTAGAACCCCTGGATCCAACCATGTCTTATACCCTTACATAAACTTTTCTGTTTTATGATCAAATACTATTTGTAGTGTTGGGGGAGAATTAGGCACAGCAAAAGGAAGGGTTTTACCCAAGTCACATGGCTGGTCTGGTGAGTGGCAGAGTTAGAATAACAACCCAGATCTTTAAACTTCGAGTTCAGGGTTTGTTTTAGTCTTATGATACAGAGACAAGGTTTTTTGAAGCAAAGAAAACATGTGAGAGATAAAGTTAGTAGAGCCTAGTTCAGGGTAGGAGACAAATGTAGTAACAGGAACACACAGAGGCTAGTACCTCAAACCAGATAGCAGTACAACCACAGCACAATGTAGAAATCTTGCACTGTAATTTTGGTCATTGAAACATGACCAAACAATGCAGTTGATGAAACATCTATTTCTGGCTTCAGGAGGCTGGAGCAAAGGTTTTATGATTTATTCAGAAATCACAAAGAGAGGTAATGAGGGTTTTTAAATGAAGCCATTTAGATTTCCCATTGTTCAGGATAGATGGTAACATAAGAAAAACCCCTAGTTCGCTTAAGTTTGAGAATGTGCCAATGTCATGATGTTAAGCATAGGCTTTGCTTGATAGATTGAAAGATTGACTGAAGGAACCAACTTTGATTCAAGTGGCCCACAGTACTACCTTTCAGACTTTGCAATAACTTCCAATTGCTTTTCTAATCATTTATGTTTGTCCTTGTTCCCAAACCTTAAAGAAATTCTAAAGGATCATTTTACTTTTCCCTTAGATTATTACCTTGTAAAAGCCAAGTTCCAGCAAATTACATAGAAATGTGATAGAGTTAGGTTAAAATGATTCCTTGATACAAACACGTAATTCTACCAAGAAAGTCAGAGTTAAACATGTCTTTCCTTTTTTGGACATGCGTATCCTCAGTCGTTCCTCTAGACAACTCTAAAGGAAGGCACTAAAATACCTTGAATATGCCCTTGTCACTCTCAGGAAAGTATTGTGTCTTATCTGTCATTTTGTCTTCCAGCCAATTCTATGTGATATGATGAGGCTGAATGGCAGCAAACATTTATTTTTTTTTAGGGCAAAAAAAATCTAGAAAATGATTTCATGTGTTTGATGATTTAAAAAAAGCCATCCATTTTTTTTTTGGGGGGTTCTGACAATGATAGTAATTCTTATAAATTACATGGTGGAATGGTTTTTGTTAGCAGAGAAAGAAAACTCAATATATAAGAGGGATAAGAATTGGTCTCAAAAAGTTCAAATTTTCAGGCTTGGAAATAAATACACTGAGGGAACTGTTAAATAGAATTACTGAACTCTTGGCTAGTTTTTGAAGAACCTCATTACAGTAGAAAATGTCATAGATTATTGGAGATAGGCAAGAACAGTGAATCAACTTCCGCCCAATGAGTACAATGCCAATTTTGGAGGGAAATTTAGAATAAAGTATTTGAAGATGTAGTTTTTGATCCCTGTTAAGAAGTTGTAATAAACCAAGAGATAAGATACTTTCTGTTAATGGTAAATATTATAAGGAAAAACATATTAAGTTTATGATGTAGTAATATAAGTTAGTCTTCATTTTTTAATGATATCATTAATTCTCAGTTGGTGATAATTTTGCCTCCCTCTTGATCCCAAGGCATTTAGCATTGTCTGGAGGCATTTTGGGTTGTCATAGATTATATTGAGGAGTGCTACTTGCATTTGGTGGGTAGAGGACAGGGATGTTGCTAAACATCCTGCAATGCGCAGGATAGCGTTTACCATAAATATTTGTCCCTTGGCCGGGCGCGGTGGCTCACGCCTGTAATCCCAGCACTTTGGGAGGCAGAGGCGGGTGGATCACGAGGTCAGGAGATCGAGACCATCCTGGCTAACACAGTGAAACCCCGTCTCTACTAAAGATGCAAAAAATTAGCCGGGCGTGGCGGCAGGCGCCTATAGTCCCAGCTACTTGGGAGGTTGAGGCAGGAGAATGGCATGAACCCGGGAGGCAGAGTTTGGAGTGAGCCGAGATCGCGCCACTGCACTCCAGCCTGGGCCACTGAGAGAGACTCCGTCTCAAAAAAAAAAAAAAAAAAAAAAAAAAAAAGAATTATTTGTCCCAAAATATCAAGAGTGCTGAAATTGAGAAATTCTGGTCTAGAGAATGCATTCTCAATAACAGTAATAGTGCCTCTGAGGGTGCAACAATTGGTTTTTAGGGGATGGGAAATCTTACTATTTTTATGTATAAAGAACAAATACACTCAGGGTACATACACAAATATCTGGTATATCTGTGGCATTAAAATTTCACAGGGCAGGGTAATGAAAAAAACAAAACAAAACAAAATGTCTCAAAAGGTCCCTTGTGGGAACATTCATGAAAAAAAAAGATTGGAAACACTTACCTAGAACGGGGATTAGAGAACATTTTCTGCATATGGCCAGATAGTAAATCTTTATCCTTTGTGGCCATGTAATCTTTGTGGTAACTACTAGACTTTGCCATTGTAGCACAAAAGCAGCCACAGACAGACAATACATAAACAAATGGGAGTAGTTATGTTCCAATAAAACTTTACTTAAAAAAAGAAAGAGAAGGGCCCTATTTGGCTAATGGGTCAAGTTTGCTGAACCCTGGTTTAAAGATTAGCATACAAACCATAAAAAACCAACATAAATGCCTTACTAACATGTAGCTATGTTAAAATGATTGTGTGTGTGTATGTGTATGAACAGTAAGAAAGACTCAGTTATTTGAGCAATTAAAGGCAATTTCCCTTTGAGTACAACTGAAAAATTGTCTCTGCAAATTTGATGAATAGATTAATATCAAACTTGAAGGAAATCTCTGACCGGAAGGTGGTGTACCTGGTATTTCAGGTTTTAAACAGTATTTAAAACATAAAATCTTATAAATTCAAATGCATGAGACATGCTTATCACATAGTAAAAGGCTGGATGTGAGGATGGAGAAGAACTGCAATATCCATAATTATGCATAATCCATTCTGGCAATGCAAGTTATGTGGCTTATACCTGCTTTAAAAAAGATTGGCTGGGCCTGGTGCAGTGGCTCATGCACCAGGGCCCACAACAGAGAGGAATTGGGGATTGGATTTGGGATGAAGAAATATAATGAGGTTTCAATATCAAACTGCTGCTGCAAAAAACAGCTGATCTGCTTTCTGAGCTATCACATAGCACAATAAAAGCCACCAGCTTTAGTTCGCAAAGTTTATATCTTCTCCATTTACTCCTCAAATGCTAAATCAATAACTTAAATTTAAGGTAGTTTTTAATCTATTGAACTTCATCACTGGTACCAAAATATAGGGAACTTGTATTAGTAGACTGTTTTTGGTTAGGTTTTTTTTTTTTTTTTAACGGAGTTTTCACTCCTGTCACCCAGGTTGGAGAGGAATGGCGTGATCTCAGCTCACTACAACATCTGCCTCCCAGGTTCAAGCAATTCTCCTGCCTCAGCCTCCTGAGTAGCTGGGATTACAGGCACTCACCACTGTGCCCAGCTAATTTTTGTATTTTTAGTAGAGATGGGGTTTCACCATGTTGGCTAGGCTGGTCTCGAACTACTGACCTCAGGTGATCCACCTGCCTCAGTCTCCCGAAGTGCTGGGATTACAGGTGTGAGCCACTGTGACTGGCCTACTAGGAGACTGTTAATCTAGATGCACGTAATTGTTTCAACTCAACAGTGGCTTAAATAAGGTACACATATTTATTGAGTAATTGTCTAAAGGTGATCCGTTCAAAGCTGAAGAACATCTCTACTCTGTAAGATCATCCAGGGACCCAATCTTCTTAATTTGTTGTCCTGCCATTCCTAAGGTGAAGTCCCTCATCTGCATGGTCTAAAATGGCTTCTACCTTATCCATAATCCAGGCGGCAGGATGAAAAGGGAAAGGGAGAGTATATCCCTTTAGGATCATGACTCAGAAGTTGTACACATCACTTTCATTCCCATTTTATTTTCTAGGATAGCCACGTAGTCATAACTTACACAGGAAGGCTGGGAAAAGAAGTTGCTAGCTGGTGTGGGGTCAGGAGTGAACATGTGCCTACATTATATATAGGACATTGTGTATAAGAAATGGTATATGGGTGTTGAGGATTTTGAGAGCAACTAGAAGTCGCTGCCACAGAATTTAAGTAAAAAAACCAAGTTGTTGAATAGCTCAAATAGCATGATCAATGTCTTATAGGTATCTGAAATCACATCATAGAAGGAGAAAATAATATTTGGGCTATAAAAGAAAAGACATTGAGGAATTATGAAACAGTCTTTCAAAAGAGATAGAGGCTCTTTTTCACATAACCAAGAGACTAGTCCTAGTATGAATGGCTAGAAGTTTTAAGGAAGTAATTAAGAACAGGGAAAGAGAAGATATGCCAGACTTTTTTTGTGTGCTAAAGATACAAAGATGAATAAAACAATTATGACCTCTGCCTTACTGGATAATAGGATAATAATTAAGGAGAGAGTAGAGTTGTGTGTGTGTGTGTGTGTGTGTGTGTGTGTGTGTTCATAGTGGGATAAACTAGCAGAAATATTTGGAAATTCATACACAATATTGTGGATTTTTCTGGACTCTTAAGCTACTTTATATGTCAAAGAGGTATGAGTCTGTCAAATATAAATTTTTCATTCTCAAGTTCCACCAACCACTTGGGATCAAAAGAAAAAAACAGTTTAAAGGGTGGTGGCCTTAAAAAATCGGATATTTAAACAAAAAGCAAACTTGTCTGTTTTAAGGCCTCTAAATTAAATCTAGTGTTGAAGGAGTCTAATTGGTGGTTGCAGTTTATTCGCAAGCCTTGGCCCTTCTCATCCCTGTAGAAAACTGTAATCCTTATGCTGGAGCACTCTGCAGTCTGTCACTGGGGTTTCTGACGCCCAGTGGGGAGCAATTTAAATGCTCAGATGCCCTCGCAGCAGCAATCCCATACCATAAGCACTGCTCAAGTCCCTATATGAATACATCTTTTCAGCTCATGAAGAAATCAAAATTTATTTACAGAAATAAAAGCAAGAGGTTTTTTTTGAGGAGTGGGAGGCAATGCATCTAGGGCAGGAGTATGAGACACAGCCAAAGATGCAAAGAAGCCTAGGTTCCATGTAAAATCCCACCACTGAGGAACGGAACCCTCACAAGTTTCTCTGCTTCTCTGAGCTTCAGTTACCTCAGTGATAAACAGAGGGCTCATAATCCCAATCCATTCTGGCAATACAAGTTATGTGGCTTATACCTGCTTTAAAAAAGATTGACTGGGCCTGGCGCAGTGGCTTATGCCTGTAATCCCAGCACTTTGGGAGGCTGAGGTGGGTGGATCACGAGGTCAGGAGTTCGAGATCAGCCTGACGAACATGGTGAAACCTTGTCTCTACAAAAATTAGCTGGACATGGTGGCGTGCACCCAGATACTCAGGAGGCTGAGGCAGGAGAATCGCTTGAACCCAGGAGGCAGTGGTTGCAGTGAGCTGAGATAGTGCCATTGCACTCTAGTCTGGGTGACTGAGCAAGACTCCGTCTCAAAAAAAAGAAAAAAGAAAGAAAAAGAAAAAGATTGGCTGGAAAACCTATAGACAGAGTATGACCTGTATATTAATAGTACACCACAGTCCACACCACTCCCTAATGCAATGCCTAAGCCCACTCTACTCCTGACATTACTTTCTAGTCCTGCTAGGCATATGATTTTGAAACCTAACCTCATAGCAGTTGGGCACTTTCTATATGCCAGGTGTTTGCATACATATCTCATGTAATCCTCACAGCAGTCTTCTGAAGGGATGGTTTCTATGGGAAAACAAAAACAAAAACTCAGAGAGCTTAAAGAATTTGCTCAAGCTTATACAGCTAAGAATTTGTTGAGACAAGATTTAGATCTAGGCAGTAAGTCTTCAGAACCTGTACTCTTAACCACTATGTTCTTTTATCTACAAAATTTCCAAGGTCATGAGAACCACCAGCAGTAAGGGAACGATTTAATAGCTTGGTGGGTAAATAAAATCTGAATCCAAATCCAGGTTTTACTACTACTCACCTTCATATCTTATTGGGTCCCTGTGAAATTTAAATGAGCCAAAACATGTAAAACACTCAGCACGGAGAAATTGCTCAAAAAGTAGCCATTACTATGCTAGAAATGTTTCTGTAATGAAGATATGAGAATAGTTATTGAATAAATGAAATATTATGTTATTGGTCCAAAGAGTGGTTCAAAGCTCTGGTTTCCTTTGTAAGCTGGTTATTGGCATACTCTAGGGTGTTCTTTGTTCAGTTTTTGTCAATCAGGAGTGACTTTGACGCTCATAAGACATTTGTCAATGTCTAGTGACATTTTTGGTTGTCGAACTTTGTGGCAGGGGAGGTGGTACTGGAAACTCATAGATAGAGGCCAGGGATGCTGCTAAACATCCTTCAATGCACAGGAAAACCCTCCACAACAAAGAATTAGCCAGCGCCAAATGTCAGTAGTACCAAGATTTAGAAACCCTGGTTTCAGTGAGTGCAAAAATCCTCTAAAAAGTCATTAATCTAGTTAAGTGAACTTCATGGTGAACAATTTTTAAGCAATTTTATAGAGGTCTATCTGTGTACAACATGTATTCTACCTGCCCCTCATCCTGAGCCTATATGGGCCCACATTACAGGTCTCCCAATGCAGAGAATTGTACCAACCATGTGGCACATACTAAGTGCTCTTGAAAGAAAGGAGTACCTCTAGATGGGGCAGCGTTCTTTAGCTCCCAGGCAGAAATTTGAAGTGGGTAAGCTTTTCTTGTTTTGAGATGGACTAAGTAATGACCAAATCCCCATTTAACTTCAATCTATTTTGCCTGTTTTATAAGAAGCTCTGTGCTATGCACACAGGGAAATTTCAATCCATGGGAGTTGAGAAATTATAACGTCCGAAAATATAAGTAAATCATTCACTTGATTCAACCACCTGGCCTCTGTCTATCCGAAGTAACCCAACTTCATTATCCAGATCTGGAAAAATCAACGTTGTGTAAATACTGTTTGTTCTACTTCAGACTTGGAAATTTTCTTGCTATTTGTTGATTACCTTCTTTCCTGTATTTTTCTGACTTAAGAGCCCTATAAAGTTTTTGACTTTGAGTTGGTCTTTTGAGATAAGAGCCAGAGCTTCTGAGAGCCAGAGAAATATGCCAGCTTACTGTGCAACCCATGTGAAGACCAACCTCAAGTTTCTTTTGTCACTTGGTGAACTTGATTCACAGCTTCTGTCATTTAAAATAAAAAATAAAATAACATAAATCTCAGCAAATTTATTCCCATGGCATTGTAGAGCAGTTTAGAATACAATAGCCATAAGTTGCTTAACTAGATGAAAGACTGTATATTTTATTCTAGAGCTATAAACTTCAAAATGTTCCTAGCAAAAATAATAATAATAATCAAATACCATTATGGACATAAAAAAGATTCTGTTAAAGTGGTATCCTGGTGTTTCATATTTATTCTTTCATTATGTGGCATTTGGAATCAATTTTACGTTCCAAAGTTAAAGTAGTTTTCTCTCTAATTGGTAATAAGGGTGCATTGTGAGACTCCAAAAATGGGGGATAGAGGGTGGAAGACACTATGAGATCACCTGATTCAACCTTGTGGTTTTACAGATGAGGAAATTGGAGACTAAGTTAAAAATGGTGCTTTGTTCTAGGTCATGGCAAGAGTGAGCAATCTATCCCAATCTTTAGACAATAAATCTTTCTTTCCTATCAAGTTTTCCTCAAAAGAAGAAATTCAAGGTACTTCTAGTCATTTTCTTAGTGTAATTGTTTCCTTCTCATATCTTGATTGATTTGTCCTTAGAATTTAACTGAAAGAGTATACTTGTAGGATCCTAAACCCAGGAATGTTATTGATACTAAGTAGAAGTCTCATCATTCATCTATCTACTATTGTACATCTAGTATGTGCTAATAACTGTGCAGGCCAAGAGAATATAGAAATACATAGGGCCAACAAGGTCCCTATCCTCATGAAACTCATATTATACTGGAAGAAACAAATAAAATGAGCGACATAAACATTGTAATTGTAGAGTTTAATAAAAACTGTGAATGAAAAAAAACCATAATGTGATAAAGATAACCTAGAGGTGGGAGGGCTGTATATAGGGTAAGTAGAAACAGCTTTTTTGGAAAGAGTGGTCAGGGATAGCCTCTCTGAGAAGGTGATATCTGAGGTGAGACCAGAGGGATGAGAAGTTTCTTCTAGGGGAAGGAGACTCCAGACAGAGACAATACCAAGCACAAAGGCTATGATGAGTAAATGACTTGGAATATTCGAGGTGTGGAAAGGGAGCCATAGGAATAGTTCATTGTAAATTAGGGAAAGCTAGATAGGACATAACTTTTAAGAAGAAGGCAAGGGGCTCAGATCATGAGCCATGATAAAGACTTCTGATTCTATAAATCTATATAATCTATACAAACAATAATGTGAATAGGACAAATATAAATATAGTTTGTGACATCAGATAAAATAGAGTACAGATTTATGAAAAATCATCTTATCTATAAAAGCAAAAAGCACATGGGAAAATTTGTCAGAATCAACTTTTTCAAAACTCTAAAAATTAATCAAAGACCTCTGTAAATCTGAGGAGCATTTATTCAAGAAAAATAACTGAATATTGGTAAGAATAGCAGTTGTATGGCATTTTAATTTGTCCTATTTTCACCTCCACCCCCAGCTCTGCATCAGCTTTGAAAGTAAACAATGGAAACCAGTCACCTGGCAGCCAGTGGAGGGGGCAGGACAGGGTTAAACTCCTTCAAAGTCCCATTCTAAGAGAATTATTATTATTTCACATATCTGGTGATTTCTTGGAAGAAGTGATTCACAAGACTGCCTTCATTAAGCCTGACATGGAAGTCACCCAGTGTGAAGAGTACTTTTCCTGAGTGTTTGTTAAAAATAATCAGAGGCAACTTTTTTTTTTTTTTTTTTTTTTTTTATCATTGTAGCATTTTCAGGTAGTGAGTAACAGCTGAGGCAAACAATAGGCTAACCAAAAATTTTAAAAAGAAAACTGGGGAATGAGATGTCCATAGAGGTCTTTGAAAGTCTTTGACATACTTCTGGAATCTAGAAGGCCATGCACATGCATAGAGCTGTGTGCATGTTGAGGGCTGTGTAAATGTTCAGCCAAGACCTGGGAAGGCCCTGGGCTCTATTTCTGGCTGACCTTGAGGCTATGTGCAAGCTGAGCACTAAGATACCTAAGCTGAGACTTCAGTGGCCACACAAAGGATAGAATACAGGTTTTAGAGAATTAGTTCAGAAAAGTCACAAAACAAGCAAACAAAGAACAACAAACCCTGGGGATGAGGAAGAAATTGATTTTCAAATTTGCCACTTTATATTACTTAAAATGTCCACTTTTTATTTTGTTTTATTTTTGAGACAGGTTCTCATTCTGTTGTCCAGGTTAAAGTGCAGTGGCACAATCTCAGCTCACTGCAACCTCCACCTCCTAGGCTCAAGCTGTCTTCCCATCTCAGCCTCCCAGGTAGCTGGGACTACAGGCATGTACCACCTTGCCCGGCTGATTTTTGTATTTTTTAAAGTTATTATTTTGGTAGAGACAGGGTTTCACCATGTTGCTCAGGCTGGTCTTGAACTCCTAGGTTGAAGTGATTCACCTGCCTTGACCTCCCAAGTGCTGGGATTACAGGCATTGTTAAAATGTCTAGTTTTTAACAACAATAACAACAACAGCAACAGCAAAACAATTACAAGACATACCTAGAAACAAGAATGTACAGTCCAGAAATAGAGGACAAAAAGCAACTGTTCCTAAGGGAGCCCAGACACTGTACTTATTAGACAGGACTTCATATTGGCTATTTTAAATATGCTCAGAACTGAGGGAAAACAAGTCTAAACAAACAAAATACGAGAACAGTATCTCAGGAAATAGGGAATATGTATAAAGAGACAAAATTATAGAAAAGAACCTATCAGAAATTCTGATGTTATAAGGTACAGCAGGTGAAATAAATTTAACCAGAGGAGCTCCACAGCAGATTTGAGCAAGCAGAAGAAAGAGTCAGCAAACTGAAAGATAGGTCAATTGAGATCACATAGTTTGTAGAATAAAACAAAAAAGAATGAAGAAAAATAAACAGAGCTACAAAGGCAATGGCATAAAATGAAAGCCATACATCTGTGTCAATGGGGATACAATGTATAAAGATGTAATTTGTATGCGGAATAACTGTGTGAAAGATGGGAAAGGGAATGGAGCTATATAGGAAAAAGATTTTTGTACTCTTGAAGTTCAGTTGGTGTTAATTAATCAAAAGTACAAATATAAGCGCTAATGCTATAAAACTCTTCTTTTAAAATTATACTTTAAGTTCTAGGGTACATGTGCACCACGTGCAGGTTTGTTACATATGTATACATGTGCCATGTTGGTGTGCTGCACCCATCAACTCGTCAGCACCCATCAACTCGTCATTTACATCAGTTATAAGTCCCAATGCCATCCCTCCCTCCTCCCTAAAACTCTTGAAAGAAAGCATGGGGTGAATCGCAGTGACCTAGATATAACATCACAATTAGAAGCAACCCATGAAAGGATAGATAAATTGGGCATCATCAAAACCAATACTTTTGTACATGAAGGACATTATCAAAAAAGTCAAAAAAAAAAAATAAAACCCACATACTGGAAAAAAAATTGCAAATAATATATCTGATAAGGGTCGAGTAATCACAAATATAATAACTGTTACAAATCAACAGTAAAAAAACCAATGGTTCAATTCAAAAATGGGCAAAGAATCTGAATAAACACTTCTTCAAAGAAGACATACAAATGGTCAATAAGCATGTGAAAAGATATTCAATATTATTAGTTATTGGATAAATGACAACCAAAACCACAATGAGATAACAGTCATACCCACGGGGATGGATATAAGCAAAAGGAGAGACAATAGCAAGTGTTGGTGAGGATGTGGAGAAATTGGAACCCTCAAACATTCCAATGCCAATGTAAAGTTAAACAGAGTTACCTTACGTCCAAGTAATTTCACTCCTTGGTGAATATCTAAAGAACAGAAAACATTTGACATTTAAAACTTGACTTGAATGTTGATAGCATAATTGCTTGTAATAGCCAAAAATAGAAACAACTCAAATGCCCATCAACTGTTGAATGAATACATAAAATGTGGCATATCATACAACAGAATATTATTCATCTGTAGAAAAGGAATGAAGTGCTGATACATGCAACAACATGGATGAACCTTGAAAACATTGTGCAAAGTGTAAAAAACTAGACATAGAAGGCATATTGTATGATTCCACTGGTATGAAATGTCCAGAATAGGCAGATCCATAAAGACAGAAAATAGGTTAGTGATTTCCAGGGGGTGGGGTGGGGAATAGGAGAGCAAGGAATGGAGAGTGACTGCTGATGGACATGGGGTTTGATTTAGAGGTAATGTTGTACAACGTTGTGACTCTACAAAGTCCACTAAGTTGGGCACTTTAAAAGTGTGAATTGTATGGTATGTGAATTATGCCCCATCACAAAGAAAATGTAACTTGCAGTGTGGGACTTTATCAGTAACTGGGTCCAGGAAAGAATTTTCACTAATAGATTCACTCACATGAGCAGATTCTTCATGAACACTCAACAAAACAGTGTTGAGATGGACAAATCTAGTACAAATAGTTTATAACTGAGAAATTTTAATGGTACAATCATATTAATATGAAAATTGGGTATCCTGGATTCTGTTTAGCTAACCATCATTAGGGCAAAGTAAACAGATTTCATTTTTTACACTGATTTTTATTGATTTGAAGTGGCCACCTGGTTTACTGTGTGGAAAAGGATTCTGATACTCATTTAGGCTTTACAGAGAATTGGTAATGATTGCCATGGGATAGTGCTTGCACGTGTTTCATACCTTCCATGAGTTATTCTGTGACTTGAGATAGAGGTATTCAACATAATTGGCAAAAGGAGGCTTAGATGTACTGAGTGATCTTTAAACATCTCTTAGTTTTTGAAGTTTTGTGATTATATGATGTAATGATCCAATTGCCATATATTTAAAAATATAATATACACATTTTGTCTGAAAATGTTTTTAAAAACAAGCAATGGGAGTAGCAAGTGTGTATGGTCTGAAATATTTGAGCTGGAGGAGTATATACATAGCTGTGGTTGATAATCTTGCCTTGTTCTTTTCTAAATACAGTGCTTCTCAGTGCTAGCATTTAATTATGCACCGTACTTGGATAAAAATGGACATTAGTATAAAGATTAGCTTTTATGATGGATATGTTTGGGTCCAAAATATGATTTAAATCTTTGCTACTGCAATTAGAAAACCAACAACCCACAGATCAATGTTCTTTTCTTATGGAAGTACATTGTGATACGTTTATTCTTGTATTACTTAAAAACAGATCTCCATGCAAACAGAACAGATGTTAACACATAACAAGATAGATGTTTCATTCTTTAAGAGGTCTCTATTTCCAGCCCAAATGTCCCACAAATCATTACAAATTGATTGCTTTGCCAATCTCTTACTAGATACTATGATCAAGTCAACAGAATACTTAGAATGATAACTTTCACATTCTCATCTTCATTAACATATGGGACAGATGCTCTTCAGATGGGTGACACATTCACATCAGGGTGTCCTACGGTATGCATAAATTTCCACAGGGATAAATGTAAGTTACAAACTTTTTGCCCCAATTCAAGGATAATAACAACAATAATAGTGTCAATTGCTAATGTCTGTGTAGCACTTAGTATATGTCAGATGCTATTTTGAGAATTTTGTATATATTCATTTAATTAATAAAATCTTGATAAAATAGTATTACTGTTATAATTCCAAATTCTACAAACACAATTGAGACATAGATTAAATAACTTCCTTAATAGTATACATCTAATAAGTAGCAAATCAAAGTTTCAAATTTAGGCTGACCGTTCAGGTGACCATCTGTCTAACCATGAGGATATACAGTCTTTGGGGATGTGTACTAACAATATGACTATTATAGGGGTGACTAAAAGCCCAACTTGGTGCATATAAAAGGAAATATTTTATAAACCATAATAGCTTATCTATTTGAGATGAACTTCTCAAACTACCTTACAAAGGACTGTGATTCCAACGCAACACAACTTTGATTGAGAAGCCATGGCCTTAAGCATTGACTTCTATGTTTCTCTCTTAGAATTTCAAGCACACATCTGACCAGTCTTTCTTTTTTGATATGATGTTCTCCACCTCCTGTTGTCCCTTGTGTCAGTGAAACCTCTAACTTAAATAAGAATAGATTTTCTTATTACCACCAACCATGTTCTTGACTATTCTATTTTATTCCAATGATCTTATTCCTGACCACCTTACCTTATTTATTATACGAGATGTACTGATCTGACAACCAAAAAATCATCTCTGTTTATTTCACACAGATTCAAACACAACAGGGTCATAACATCCAGTTAAGATGGCAGAAGTTATTTATGGTTTCATCTGTCCATAGGTCACTTACATTTTAAAGTTAATTACTCCTCCTGCACTCTCATAAGCCTCTGTCCAGTATGCTTCTAGCCACAGAGGTACACATATGATCTATTTGGGCATGATAAAGTGTTCCTGGTCACAGTGGTCTAAGGATAGGAACATGATCTAAGGTAGACAAGTTGCAATTCTTTCCTGAGATTCTTTAAGACAGAACTGTCTGGTAGGGGAGAACTTTTGTCTCTGGTTACACAGCTCTGAGTATGAAAGCTACATTAAAAGATTATAATTTTCTGGGGACAGCAGATTTGAGAATAAAGCAAAAGCTAGGTTAGAAAAAAGTAGAAAAAAGAGACAGAGAGGTCATGTGTCATTTAAGTCCCTGGTTTCAGCTGTCTCTAAGGCCAGATCATCTTCTTTTCTGGAAATTTGATTATATGAGACAATACATCTCCCACTTTTATGCATATACTGTCTGAATTTGGTTTCTGTCACTTTCAACAAAGAGATTTAACTTGTACAGACCGACACTAAAAATGGTATTTACATATAAGAATGGTTTCATGATAGAGCAATAAAGTAGAAAACTAAACCACATGAAGAAAGAAAGCAAATGTGAGTGTTTATTCAACTACAAGATTGGGATTAGCTGTCTTTAAATAACAAAAAGGCCAAGTACTAGATATCCAAGCTGTGTAACACGTTATCTCAAAACTCAGTGGCTTGAAAGAATCAAGATATATTGTCTTACACGGTTTCCGAATGCCGAGAACCTGGGAGCAGGATAGCTAGGTGTTTCTGGCTCAGGGTCTCTCATGAAGTTGCAATCAAATTGCTGGCTGCAGCTGCTGTCCTCTGAAGACTTGGCTGGCAATGGAGAATCCACTTCCAAAATAGCTTACTCACATGGCTGTTGGCAGAAGGACTCAGTTCTTAATTATGTAGACCTCTCCACAGGGCTTCTTGAGTGTCCTGACAACATGGCAGTCAGTTTTTCCCCCAGAGTGCACAATCCAAGAGAAGAAGATGGCAACTGCAATGACATTTATGACCTAATCTTGGAAGCCTTATTCTGTCATTTCCATAAAATTCTATTGGACACATAAGTCAGCCTTATCCACTGTAAGAGAAAACTCTACAAGGACATAAATGCTAGGAGTCAGGGGTCATTGGGGGCCATCTTGGGGGGTGGCTTCTGCAGGCTCTCCTCTAAAAAAGACTTTAAATATGTATTGTATAGATTCAGAAGGGAAGTTGGTCACCAGTGGAAGATTCCAGTAGATTCTGATTCTACATAAATAAAATCAGAATCATATAGGGATGACTCTGCAGCAAGAAAACAAAACAAAAAAATAGACAAGAAACCTATATCTGCATGTGATGTGCTTCACAACATTGATGAGAATAGCAGAGATCACTGTTTTAAGGAATATTATGGAGAGTATCTTTGCGTAAGTTGTAGAAAAAGGGTTGTGACATCAGATGACTTCTGAGTTCCCTTTTATTCCTAAAATGTTCTGATCCAACAGTATTTTAGTCCACAGATACAACCTTCTTAACTCCTAAAGCACCTTTTAGCAGATGTTGTGAAACCCTGTCCATATGCCCTTGGCCTACCCTGGGAATTACAGGTAGACTATTTCCATATCTACCTGAGGTTCTTTTATGGCCAAGGGAAACCCTCAACTGATGAAAGGCAGAAGTCAGAAGATAAAGGACCCATCTTTGCTTCTCTGATGGGATAACTCTGAGCCCACCAAGGTTCCCAAGATTGTGCTATATTTGCCTACAGTGATATCCCTCTTATTAACATGTCAATTACTGATGTGTTACTTCCCTGTCTCACTCTCCCCATTCTCATAGTGCTCCCACAGTGTCATCACTAGCAGATTAAACTACTTATATCCAACCGCTTCTCTCGCATCTCTTTTTGGAAGAACTCAAACTAAAATACTCTTCTATTCAAAAATTTTCAACTGAGTACTCTATTTTACCGTTCTGACTATTAAGATGTAAATACACTCAATACATAAACCTCTTACTCTTAAGCAACACATTTTATGATTTTTTTAATTTTTTTTTTTATTTTTCACACCCTAGTTATAGGCTCTAGACCAAAGGTAGCCAGAGAAGAAATACCAATGTTTTGGTAGCTTAGAAGCAGCATGCTAGCACTGGATTCAGAATGGGAAGACTTGGTGTCCAGCAGCTCCTCTTCTCGCTAGCCAAACAATCCCATGTGATCATTTGACTGTCCTGTGCTCTCCTGGATGCTCACATATAAATAACTGTTGATATAATTCAGTGGCCTTTAAACATTCTGAACCCTTGAAAAACATTGATGAACATTTTCTACCATCTTCTCTAGAAAAAATAACTCATAAAACCAATGTTTAAAAATGAACATAAATGAATCTGCATAACCTCTGGCTATTAATGAGGCCACTGAGGCCTATCCATGACCTCTAAGTAGAGCTCTGTGGACCCCAGGTTGTAATATCCTGGTCTAAATGCTCTTTTTTTTTTTTTTTTTTTTTTTACCTCCTTATAAATTTCAACACTTTTTTATTTAATGAGTAATTGATTTAAAAAATAATTTCTTCTAGAATGAGATTTCTCAATAGCGCAAACTTATGGATAAAATTCAGCTGCTTTATTAAATCTGACATTGAATTCAACATCCTACTTATTGGAAATTCGTGCTCATTCTCCTAGACAGTGTAGTTTCCCTGGAAAAAATAGGAAGCCAACCACTGTTGACTTGCTTGAAACTCTTGCTTGAAACACAAGTAAGAGTACCTCGTAGGCCAAATTCAAAAAGCACATTATTTTCTAAAACCTACTTTTTAATTTGGCCAAACTGTTTAGAAAGGCAAAGAATTCAATCCCACTCTCAGAAGTAGAAGATCTCTGGATATTGCTGAAGTCTTTGCTCTGCTACCACACACATACATACACACACACACACAAACACACACACACACACACGTGGACCTTAAGTAGGGTACAATAGAATAGGAGGGAAGGATATTTTAGGCCTTACAAGACACCACATTTCAAGTACCACATGGGTTTCCACAATCTTCTTGTTGACTATTGCAAAATGAGCATATCTGAGTTGCAAGATTTACTGTGATTCGGTCTCTTAAAGAAGTAAAACCAAATCCTCTGGACAACTTAATATCTCAACTAAAATATACAAGCCATTTTTTTCTTTCAGTATTATTTCAGTTACTTATCTGTAGTGCCCACAGAAGAAATCAGTATTATTTAGGTTACTTCTCTGTAGTGCCCATATAAGAAATATTAATTCAGAGTCTTACTAAACTAACCTGCAGAAAATAAAAATCTAGTTGCAGATGTTTAGAAAGATATTTGGCAGCAGGTTCACCAGCCATAATCCTTTGTTTCATCTAGTTGGAAGGCCATTCAATTTAAGCAATATCTAAATATTTAATTAATTAAATAGAAATTAAATAATATAGATTAGAATTATTTACTCAATGTCATTAATATATTTAATTCAGTAAATATAGATTAATTGATATAGATTGAAGTATTAAATATTATTACATTAATTAAATGTAAGAAAACAAGCTTACACTTAAGCAAAGAAAGGTGTGGTAGTGATTGTTATTAACTAGTTGTTTTTAAAGAACTGGTTTGTTTCTGTGAAGCAGTGGAGATTTCAACATGTAGTATTGACTTAAACTTTCAAAGTAACCAGTCGTCAACTTCTTTGGCCAAACTGCTTCAGCTGGAGACAATAAACATAACATCAGAATAGCATACATGTTTGGTGCAAAGGTAATTAAAAGTATTGGCAAAAAACACAATTACCTTTGCACCAACCTACTAGCTGTGTAACTTTGGATCAGTTACTTAACATCTATGAGCCTCAGTTTTCTTACCTGGGGACACTATTTACCTTGTATGCCTGTGGAAGGATGAAACGAAATAATGTAGCATCCTTAACACAGTGCCTGAAGTGCAGCAAGCATTTAAATAGTAAATGTTATTGTTTTTATTTAAAACATGCAATAAATTTAATTTGTATATATACGTATATACAGAGAGAGAGAGAATGAGAATGAAGTTACTAAGAAGATATAGCAAAGTACTTATGTTCACTTTGGCAAGGTTCTGGCCCTGGATGGGTGATTTAGGGACTCAGTTGCTCTTGACTAAGTCTGGGCTTGTTTGTAGAGCAGAAGACAAGCAGCAGACAGGAACAGGTGTTGGCAACAACTTTATTATAGCAAAGATGTACTCAACAACACAGTATACAACTAAAGTAACTTAAAAGGAACCCTTAGACAATAAAGATAAAACTAGAACAATAGTGAGCATGGGCAGTTTTGGACCACAGAGCCCTGCCTCAGGCACAGAAAAATATAGGCTTAAATATGGAATCAGCAGACCTCCTCTACTAGAAGAATCCTAGGTAAAATGGGGTGGGGGGACTTTAGCATGAGGCTAATGTAATAATCATCTGTTCATGAGATTTTATGCGAGGCTTTTCGGTTGAACCAAATACTACCTTGTAATGTCTATTGTCCTGCACCCCTCCACCTGGGGTTTTCTGCTTCCCCATTTCTGCTCACATAGCATTTTCTGCCTCTCAATTTAATACTTATCCCTGAATCTAGGTAAATTTTCTGCGTTTTAATGGTTAGGAACAAATCCAAGCATAGCGCCATTGCAGCTTTGTTGATCTTCACAACTATGCCTTTTCTACCTAATCCTTCAATCTACTCCCTCCCTTCTCTCTCTTTCTCTTTCATTCCTCTTTCTCTCTTTGCCAGAATTCTTCATTGCTTCCCTTCTTTTTTCTTCTTTCCTTCTCTTCATTTCTCTAGACATTTATTAGCATCTCTGTGCCAGACATTGTACAACTAATATGGGGAATATAAAGATGTCATGTACTTTTTCTATATTTTAGGAGCTTAGATCTACATGTGGAGATAGTATTAGGACACAGACAGTAGAATTCAAGGTGAACTATTCCCAGCGCTCTAAGAGAAATGCATATAAAACATTTTGAGCATTTAGAGAATGAAGGAATCCCATCTGACTGGAACAAGATAAGGGTAAAATCAAGGAAGGCTTCCTGGAAGAGGGGCACTTGATTAACTCCTTAAGTATAAGCTGAATGTGGATATGGGGAAAGAACATTCGGACTGGAAGAAACAACATGAACAAAGGAAGAAAACATGGAGATTGAGGACCAAGTGGGACCAATTCTGTTTGGCTCTAGTAGGAATATTTAAGGAAAGTAATGGGCCTAAGATGAGAAAGGTTGACACTCCCAAACACTCACTTGGATTCAAGTAGAATCTGTTTCATTTGTTGCCCTGAAATGTCTTAGAGCTTTGTTCAATAATATTCCACTGAGAATAAAAAAATATAGAAAAGCTGTCCAATATTTATTAACCTGAGGTGGAAAGATTGTGCTGTACTGAGTTTTAGCAAATTTTAAAAAATGGTTTGAGGAAAGAATAGCAATGACATTTACATTAGTTGTAGCTAATGTACATTGATTGGATTAAAATATGACATTATGAATAAAAAAAGTCTGTTGGAAAATGAAATGTCATTGCTTTCAGAGAGGGGGCGGGAAATGTAACAAGCAGCCTAGATTCTGTTTTGCCTGAATGCTCTGGATTTAGTAGGGGTAGGGTCATTGATTTAAGCTCCTTCCCTGAAAACGCATTAATAAAATACAGTTTTAAAGTTAAATAGAACCTGTCCAGGACTTTTTTTTCCCAAGGATGATTATTTGTACATGCATAATGCATACATCCGCAATGCCCACCTCAATAAATTTTTAAAAGTACAGTTTCTACATAAGATAATTTATCTATTGCATCGTACAATTGAAAAAATGTCTGCCTGTTTGTACAAGGAACTGCGTGCTGTGAATTAATGCAGGTAATAAATTACAATCACTGTCACTCTCAAAGCCATGGCTTTTTCCCAACCTATATCAGGGATGCAGGTGCACTGAATGTCACTGTCTTGGGGCTGGTGATTGGCTGGCTAAAAACCTGCAGGTTTACAGAGGGCTAAGAGTTCTTTCTGTTGGGCTCAAGATGCTGTGGGGCAGTTGCTGAATTCTGGGTTTGTATCTCCAAATGAAAAAAGAAATCTCTGATCATAAAAATCCTGCTACCAGGTGAAAAATACATGTGCTTTCTACATTAGGTAAACATTTTCCTGAGCTAGAGGCTCTGATAAACATAAATGTTAAAAAGGAAACCTGCTTGAATGTTTTTCCTTCTGCCTAATTATGTAAATATGTATTACTCACTCCCTTTTTTCTTCCCAGCTGCTGGCAGCTTGTACACTTGAGAAGGTATGTTTTATTCAGGAGAACAAAACAGGCAGGGACCTGAGACTTTGGTGAATAATAAATTGATTTTGACTTGGCCTTTTAGCTCATTATGAATCTTTAAAACGGTGAAATATGCTTCTTTTACCTCTATACT
This sequence comes from Rhinopithecus roxellana, assembly GCF_007565055.1. Taxonomy (NCBI): domain Eukaryota; kingdom Metazoa; phylum Chordata; class Mammalia; order Primates; family Cercopithecidae; genus Rhinopithecus; species Rhinopithecus roxellana. The sequence goes on from NC_044551.1 coordinate 38,104,396, forward strand.
GAACTCCTCAGTCATATGCTAAGATGAAGGGTTTGGAGCCACGGGGTTTAATATCCAAAAGGGAAAGTTCAGATTGAAAGGTGAACTTGAGATTGTATTCAAAGGATGAGTTGTTGTGCTTCAGTCTGTCATCCATCCGTCCATTCATCCATCCATCTGTATATCTGTCCATTCATACTTCCTTTGTAATGGTTAAGACTATGAGCTTTGGATCCAGCCAGCCAGCCAAAGTTTAAATCCTGGCTGTGTCGCTTAAGATTGGTGTGATCCATTAGAATGAAATAACAGGTGGACATTTCAATTGGTGAATATAGTATCTCAAGTTGGCTCTTACAAAGTCTGTTATCTTGCCAGTTGTGGTGGCTCATGCTTATAATCCCAGCACTTTGGGAGGCCGAGGCAGGTGGATCACAAGGTCAGGAGTTCGAGACCAGCCCGGCCAACATGGTGAAACCCCATCTCTACTAAAAATACAAAAATTAGCTAGGCATGGTGGCAGGCGCCTGTAGTCCCAGCTACTCAGGAGGCTGAGACAGGAGAATCGCTTGAACCCAGGAGGCAGAGGTTGCAGTGAACCAAGATTGCGCCACTGCACTCCAGCCTGGGCAACAGGGCGAAACTCCATCTCAAAAGAAAAAAAGTCTGTTATCTTTGCAGAAATGTTTATATGCTTTTGTTTCTTGATACTGGTGATGACGAAAATAAAAATCTCAGCATCCTGGTGATAGGAAGAGATTTATACCAAGATAATTATTTTACTTTTGGAAAAATGAGATCAAGTATTAAAACATGTAATAGCTGTGCACACTTAGAGGATAAAGAAGCTTTATAACATTTTTTTACAATTGTTTTCAATCAGTATTCTGGCATTACTCAGTTAAAATTGAAAGAGAGAATGAAAAATAGGGCATAAAAATCAGGAAAGTGTATAAACATGAAGGTTGGCCAGTTGGTTTAGCCTTTCTTTTTAGCCTGTGAAACTCATGTCTGTTATTAAGAAGTTAATAACAGGCCGGGCGCGGTGGCTCAAGCCTGTAATCCCAGCACTTTGGGAGGCCGAGACGGGCGGATCATGAGGTCAGGAGATCGAGACCATCCTGGCTAACACGGTGAAACCCCGTCTCTACTAAAAAATACAAAAAACTAGCCGGGCGAGGTGGCGGGCGCCTGTAGTCCCAGCTACTCGGGAGGCTGAGACAGGAGAATGGCGTGAACCCGGGAGGCGGAGCTTGCAGTGAGCTGAGATCCGGCCACTGCACTCCAGCCTGGGCGGCAGAGCAAGACTCCGTCTCAAAAAAAAAAAAAAAAAAAAAAAAAAAAAAAAAAAAAGAAGTTAATAACAAAATTAAAATCTGTTAACTTTTTTTAGGTCACAGGGCAGTGCATCCTTTTGTAGAAGAAAATAATACCAAGTGTTCGTTCTGTCATTAGCAAGGAACACCAATGAGGTTTCCTTTTTTTCTCTATTTAGGGCATATTAAAATTACCCTTCAGAGTACTTGTATTGAAAATCAAGTTTATGCTTCTGAAAAGAATAAGTGTGGTCTCAGAATTGGAATTCAGATTTGAAGGTTGAATCTTAACTTGAGACATTTTATGTTTTGTGTGAAAAGGAGTGGTCAGAGGAAACTGTTAACTTGGATACCAAATTTTTATTTAATGATGAGAGAGATATGACATTTGCCTTTATGTATATTTTATATTGTTACTACTAAAGAGATCGCTGAGGAAATCTTGTAATTGAACTTAAGGAAGTTAGCTCCTTTTATATATTTATAAAATGAATAGCATTATCTTTACCACCTTTTCACTGAAAAGATGCAAGTCCTAGGACTATATAAAATATAAATATTATAATATTAAATAATATATGTAATATGGGTATCTGTTGGGGGTATGTGTGTGTAAAAATTGGTCTTTTCAAATATATATATTTAAACCTGAATTCTGGAAACAGGTTCTGAACCAACTTTAGGATACAGTTTTTGACTGGGATATAAGAAATGAAACATGTTTGCTGGTTTAAGAAAAAATAAAAAAGATTGGTGTGATTTTGGGCAGTTACTTAACCTGCTTAAGACTTTGTGTTCTCATCAGTAAAATGTGTAAAATTGATATCTACCTTTCAAGTTGTGAGGAATAAATTAGATATATAGATAAAGAGCTTAAACTTTGTGCAGTGATTGACACCAATAAATTTTCAACAAATGATCATTATCATTATTAACCCAACTGGGTTTTATTAACAATCTACTCTGTGCCACATACTAGGCTGAATGTACTGTGATATAGAGTTTTCATTCACGAGCTTTATAGTTTAATATAGTGGATAAGATATTCATGTCTGTGACTTCAGAGTAAGGTTGGAAATGATGAGGACGAAAAAAAAAAATGATCAAACAAGGGCCATATTAGTTCAGAAGGGCTTGACCTTATTCTGGCTGTGGAGAAATGGTGAGGCTCTGTGGAAAGGATGTTACTGGAGGTAGAGTTAAAGGATACGTAGGTTTTGTAATGGAAGAGTTTAGTAGGGGAAGGATTGTAGTAAGCATTCTGCTTATTATAAATCTGCTACTCTAGTGGAACTTCACAAACACTTTTTTTCCTTAATCCTCACTACAAGTTGTACCATGATTGAGTGTACTATGATGATTGGTATCATTATACTACCCTGCTGCAACTTAGACAGACTGAATAACACACCTGAGGTTACACAAATGGATTTAAACCTAGTTACCTTCTTGGTTATACAAGGACAGTAAAAGCACCTATCTTAAAGACGTCTGGGTTGATTAAATGAGGACATGCTCCAGAACACCTAGTATGATGTAAACACACAATAAATAGAAGCTAGAATATTGTTTTGGGAATGAAGATAATCATAATGATAAGCTGATACAGATGTGGTGAGGTCACAAACCTGTTTCAGTTTTGTCTGATCTTGAGCCCTATATTCTCTCCATGGGCTTTGAAAATTAAGAAAACTATGAAGTGATTTGTTGAGGGGACATTTACACAAATGGTGGAGGGACTACTCCTTAATATAGGCATTGCCTATTATGTCCCAGGATGGAATATGGCCTTTAAGTCTAGTCTGAGCAAAGGTCTTTTATAGAAACTCAAAATCTGAGCAATAGGAAATAGCTCACAGATTGTCCAACCTTATCATTTTCAGATAGGAATTTGAGATTCAGAGTGGTTAAGTCACTTGCCTAAGGTCACACAGCTGGTTAGAACAGACCTAGGTTGAGAACCATGTCCTTGAGTCTTAGACCTACAGAGAAACTTCTCCTAAATTATAAAATCTTAGGGTCCTTTGAGGTGTAGCTCAATCTTAATCTTCCCTCCCAACTGGATTGAGGATTGGACAGTGTTGTCCAATAGAACAATCCACAAGTGTAAGCCACATAGGTAATTTAAAATTTTTCAGCAGCCACCTTTATAAAAGTATAAATAACAGCTAAATTAATTTTAGTAATATTGTATAAAATATATATGAGACAAATTAAATATATATAATATATATTTTGAGTATATATAATATATAATTTGAGTGTATATATGCACACATGTATTTGCTACATCCTGTCACCCAGGATGGAGTGCAATGGTGCCATTTTAGCTAACTGCAACCTCCACATCCTGGGCTCAAGCAATCCTCCCACCTCAGCCTTCTGGGTAGTTGAGACTACAGGGGCCTGCCACCATGCCCAGCTAATTTATGTGGTGGTTTTCTTTTTTTTTTTTTTTTTTTTTGGTAGAGATGGGGTATTGCCATGTTGTACAGGCTGTAATAATATGTTTTAATTAGCCCAATATATCTAAAATATTGTCAATATAAATTATTAATGAGATTAATTAGATATTTTACATTTTTTTATGCTAAGTTTTCAAAATCTGGGGTCTTAGTCCATTTTGTGCTGTTGTAACAATAGTTTACCTGAGACTGGGTAATTTATGATGAACCAACATTTATTGATACACAATTCTGGAGTCTGGGAAATCCAAGATCAAGGAGCCAGCATATGGCAAGGGTGTTCTTGCTATATTGTCTTAGAGTGGAAGGGCAAAGAGAGGGAAAGAGAAGGCAAGAGGGGGCCAAACTTGTCCTTTGATAAGAAACTCACTCCAGCACGAGTGGCAGGTATCCATTTATAAGGGTGGTATCCCCATAACCCCATACCTCCCATTGGGCCTCACTCCCCAATACCACAGCAAGTTTCCAACACATTCTAGCATGAACTTTAAACCACGTTGAAACCATAGCACCTGGTATGTATTTTGCACTTACAGTAGATCTAAATTTGGACTAGCCACATTTCAAGTGCTCATTAGCCACACGTGGTTATTCTACTGAACAGGACCATATCTAACCCCTCCTTAGACATTCAGTGACCCACATAATGGGTTTTCAATCTATACAAAAATGTGTTCTTTAGAGTCTTCTCTTATTAACCCATAATTTTATCCCCTATCACATATTCACATTTTGGCCAGTTTCACCACTTTGTATCCCACTGGACAATGCTTGTTTCTCTTTTGTGGCCCAGCCCCTTAGAGGGTGCTGATGTCTGTGTGAATCATGTTATCTGAACATTCCTCGTTCCTTTAGTCATTTCTCAAAAACAGGGCTTTGGACCCCTTCTTCGTTCAAGACTCTCCTCTCCATGTGCTCTGTTTTCGTTGTCTCCCAGGCACAAATAGACCCGACATTGCAAGGCAGGCCTGGCCAATACAGATAGGTCTACCATCTTTTCAATGTAAATATTCTATTTTTTCTAATGCACATTTGAAAGAATTAAATTTTCTGTTGTCAGCCTCATTACATTGTTCATTTGGCATTTATTGCCTATTAAATCTCTCTAAGTATATTCACATGAGATACTTCTAAGCTCCATATCTCCCACTCTGTATTTATGCCATTGGTATTTGGACCTCAGTGTAGGACTTTATGTTCATTGGTTTCATTTTATCAATCTATATTCAGTTCACAACTCTAACATATTAAGATATGAGGATGCTGCTCCTGTCATTCTATGAATTCCTTATTCTTTTTCTGCTTGGCATTCTTCAGTGTGATAAGAACACCTTCTATAGAATCATCCAAGGAATTAATATGCTGTTTGGGGTAGGATCTGGTCCAAGAAGTTTATTTTTATGACTTCTATCTTTATACTTCTTTCCATTTCACTCTTTTCTATCCTTGGTTCCCAGTCTATTCTCTAATGAGTGACAGAATTAAAACCAGGATAGTTGAGCCAGGGCTATGCATCAAAAGCCACATGAATAATTCCATTGGTTAGTGCTTAACTATTGAAAACCTTGGTCTCACAGTTTCTTTACTTCTTCCTATTCATTAAATTTTACCTTCTCTCCAGCTCAGCATCACACTCCTACCATATCTGCCCTTCTTCCAACTCTGATATTTTAAGTGCCAAAGAATTGCTCTCCAACCAAAACCTCCCATTATTCTAGATCACTGGGACCTTCTTCAAGTTCAGTAATATTTTGGGGCTTGAGCCTTTCTGTTTATAAAGAATACATGGAAAATTTAAAACATTTATAAAAGCAGGAAATAGTATAATAAACTATGTGCACCTGTCATATTTACTCAGTGTGAATCCTGTTTCATCTTACCTCAACACATTCTGTCTTCTATTATTTGGAAAAAAATCTAGTCATATGGTTTGGCTATGTCCCCACCCAAATCTCATCTTGTAGTTCCCATAATCCTCATGTGTCTTGGGAGGGACCCGGTGGGAGGTAATTGAATCATGGAGGTGGTATTTTCCCATGCTCTTCTTATGGTAGTGAATCATTAGACCTGATGGTTTTATAAAAGGCAATTCTCCTGCACACGTTCTCTTGCCTGCTGCCATGTAAGAATGTGACTTTGCTTTTCCTTTGCCTCTGCCATGATTGTGAGGCCTCTCCAGTCATATGGAACTGTGAGTCAATTAAACCTCTTTTTCTTTATAAATAACCCAGTCTTGGGTATGTCCTTATAGCAGCATGAGAATGGACTAATACATCTAGATACAGTGTTAAGTTATGCTTAAGTATTTTTGAATATATTTACAAGGCATAAGGATTTTTATAAAACATAACCACAGCACCACATCTAAAAAATTTATAGTAATTATCCATATTATCAAACATCCTGGGCTGTTTTTTACATGTCCAGCCAAATATATGAGAGTAGGCTATACTATGAAAAATATTCCTTTGACTGTAGCTCGACCAGATGACATAAGAGACTTTCCACTACTTAGGCAGAAAAGCATAATTGAAAAGTCTAGAAGTCTATAGCTCTTTTGAAATGTATTGCCTTGGCCATTTACCTATGGAACTTGAAAGAAGAAGGCAAGGGGGAGTGGCAAAGGAAAGATATTTAAAAGTTTCATTTGTTCCTTTGGGAATACCCAGTATGTTCTATTAGCGAAGTGTGTTTTAGCCCTAGAAATATACAAACTCTCCTTGGACCAACTCCTGGAAAATGTACATGTGAAGTGATAGCTTTTTGTGAAATCTTTCCCAAGCATCTCATATTTTCCCAGCAGGAAGAGAAATGTGTAGTTACTTACCAAGAAGAGCAATTTGCCTCAGGCTGTCCGACAGCTGAATTAGTGGATCCGGAAAGAAAAGAGTGAGGGGGCAAAGATCCATTTGGAAATAACTTTCTTGGATAATTATACACTATGTGACCATGGAGTTGAGTGCAATCACAGATGTTTCATCTTCTTCTTTTTTTTCCTTTTTTGTTTTTTTAATTTTCCTCTGCCGTTCCCCAGGCAGGCAGCAATGGGAATTGAAATTAGCTCCTCAATACAGTTTACCACTGTGGCAATTAGGACGCAGCATTAGTTCTGTGAAGTCACTTTTGCCAGGAATGGTATGAGTCAAGGTGTCTACAAACTTGTAACAATTTTATAAGTCACTGAGTTCGTAATTTACTAGTGACATCTGGAAGGGAAGAAAGTCTATTTAGTGTCATTGGTGCACAGATGGACCGGCCTACTTTCCAACTTGCTCAAATCTCTCATCTACCCAAGGAAACCACCTTATATAGCCCCAGTTAGAATTAATCCCTCCTCCTCCATTCTGCCATTACATGTGGTTCCTTTTTTATAACGGTTGTAACAGTCTACCTTGAATTACTTTATGAATCTGTCTCTTCCACTTATGTCCCTGTAAAACAGGGACTTTATCTTACTCATCCATGCACCTGTGCCCTGCACATAATAAACATTAACATTTGTTAAAATGACTTTCAGAAATATATATTTGATGATATACAAGAGGTAAAATTACCAGACAAATCTCAAATATAGAGGCTTTGAAAATTCAATTCAATAAGCATTTGTTATCTACTATAAAAAATTAAAAAATAGTAAAATTTATTGAGCATTTACTATGTGTCCAATAATGTGTTAAGAACTTGGCATGTCATCATATTTAATTCTCGAAATAATGAGATAGGAACTACAATTATCTCCACTTCACAGAGCAGGAAATGGAGGTGAGGCAAATTAAGTACGTGTGCAACTGAAGTGGCAGGGGTGATGTTTGACAACTGGACTCCTGAAATCCAGAGACAATGTTACAGCTCTGTTCCACCGGGTCCTTTGCTATCTCTGTTAGTTTTAGACAGGAGATAAAATGACAGATAGAAATCCTGTCTGTGCCAGTCTGTTAGAATACAAATTATACATGATTGTTCAATTTCCCATGATCAACCCATGCCAGCTATCACAGACAAAATGATAAGAACATTCTTGAATTTAAAAGCTGGAAGAGATCTTAGGAAGAATCCAGTCTAAGTTCCTTTTCTACATATATAGAATTGAAGGTGAAACCACTGCACTCAGATTAGGCCAGAACTTTTAAGGGTTTGCAATACTCACGGCCCTCTTTATCCCCTTCTTATCTCTTTGCTCACTGCAAGCTAGCTACACTGGCCTCCTCACATTTCTTAGACAAATCCCCTCAGGGTCTTGATGTGTGCTTTGATGCTCTTCATCCATATATCCACTGGCTGGCCCCTCTCTTCTTTGAAGTCTTGGCTCAGATTTCATTTCCTCAACCAGCGTATATAAGGCTGTAACCTGCCCTGCAAGACTCCAGCATTCTCTTCTCTTTACCTTGCTCAAGTGAGTGTCTTTTAATTTGCTCTATAGTACTCATCACCTCCTAACATCCTACATAATTTACTTTTTTATGTTCTTTTTTTTTGGTTAGTTTTTTCTACCAATAATACATTTGTAAGTGTCACAAAGGCAAGGGTTTTTGTTTCTTTTTGCCTCTAATATATTTCCAAGTGCTGAGAATAGTATCAAGGTGTCAAACAATAGCTGATGAATGAATGGCCCACATCAGGCTGTATGGCTAGTCAGTGCTAGAATCTGAACTAGAACCTAGGTAGTTTCCCAGTCTAGCATTCTTTCCATTTCACCCTGCTGAAGATTGAGGTGGCAGAGATAACCCAGTAGAGCACCACTCAAGACTAGAAACTGAATCACAGAGAAGAATAACCACTTACTTCTTCTTTTAGCCTTTAGAGAGAAACAGTTGGAAAAGCTGACAAATCAGTGAAGGGAGAATGGAGATTTCAGTAGAAAAGGAAAGGTAACATTAATTGAGAATCGACTATCAGCAAAGGCTATGCAATGCCCTTCATATATTTATTTGATCAAATGCTACAAAACATTATTCAAATTCTATAGATGAGGAAACTGAGCCTCAGAGAATTAGGTAACTTCTCTGGCCACAGTGTTAATATTTAGATTCAAATACAGTGGAGTCTATTAAGACTCTCAAGCCCCTGATATTTCTGTATACCCAGTACTGTTGGTTTAACACCCTAAATGGGGGTAGAGGTTTTTTTTTTTTTTTTTTTTAATGTCTACTAGTTAAGATATAGCAACAAATATTTAGGGCAGACATCTAAGCAAAAAGAGGTGTTTTCATATTCATTTAATGTGCAACAAATCTTTGCGTTCCCAAGACATTCAAAAGGCTGTGCCAGGAAGCTACATGTAAGCTATCCATCAGTTAAATATTTATGAGTACCTAGTATATGCCAGGCTAGGGATTGAGGAAATTAATAAAACATGATGCCTACTTACAAATATTTCATAGGCAGGGTCAGCTTCTCAATGATAAAGGAATAAAATGAAACTTAATGAAAAGTCTCTGTTGAATTAAGGGAGGCATGAATCATCAAGCCTGTTTTGTAGGTGGGGAGACAGATTTAGGCCAAGGTCTAGAATACAGCTCCTTAGATTTGTAGCCTGGAGAATTTTTTACTATAGCAAAATCAGAAAACATGTCAAAAAGGCCATCCAGCTAGTCTTAGGGTTGATCTCCACAAAGAGCGACTTAATTGCCCTTTGCTGGTTTTAGCCTGCCCCACCTGTACCCCAACCCCCATCCTGAGTTATTCCACAAACATATTCCTGGTGCTTAGGGAGGGTGAGGAAAATGTGTATCTGTTTCACTGGGTTGTGTATCTGCTCGTGGGAAAGATTCAGATAATGGTGATGAGTCAGTAATCATATCTTGGAGCTTGCGCCAATCTACACCCCTTCAAGTTTTCTCAGTGAATTGCCTGCTTGTCTAATTCCTACTCAGTCTTTCAGACCCAGCTCAAATAGTACCTCCTCTGTGAGGCTCTCCCTGGCTCTCCTATTAATTTAATAGCATTTAATAGCCAGCCTTTTCTGTTTTGAAAGAAACTAATTCATACATCCAGTAGAGCCGTTGTCACATTGCATTGTATAATTACCTTCACCTTCCCAATCTGGCTATTCTATTCGGGAAGGGACTGATAGAATCATATTAACGAAAACGGGTATTAACTTCTTTCTCATTCTCAGTATTTCAGGTCTCCCCGCTGCCTGCAAAATTCTACTTCAGTCTTGGAAACTCCATTGGGGTGGTGCAATTTCCTTGTGCTCATGAATGAGTTCAGTTAGGTTTCACCTGAGAGGTGCCATCCGCTTACTCTGCCCCGCTTTGGTCATCTCACTTGGGGTCCACACTTTCTGTGATACTGTGTGAAGCTATTTCTCCTCTGACTGTAGTGGCTTGTTGAGGGTTGGGTTGTTTGGGAAGTAGATGATGAGACAAAGTTGGAGATATCAGAGGTTCACTGGGAGTAAGACTGTGAAAAAGGACAGATACACGAGAGGACAGGAAGAGATACTAGACTGACCTGATGACAGTTTCTGTCAGTCCAAGGGGGAATTTGGGAGCAAAGATTGCCTATCAGAGGAGTCATTGTTCAGAAATGACCAGACTTATACCATTATTGCTCAGTCATTGGCTGGGAGCCACCCCAAGAAGAGCATAACTTAGTCTGAAAACGGAAGCAAACACTTACGGCTTTTGACACACTACATTCCTCAGAGCTAGGAGTGAGTCTCTTTTGAAAGGGGGTCTGAGTAGCATACCTCCATGTCTGCCACATCAGCAGTGTGCTAGAGCCAGTTCGTATTGAAGCTGATTGTTACATTTCTAGGAATTTTGTAAGGGGATTGTTAAGCATAGTCATTATTAAAATTAAACATATTATATTTAAATAATTTAAATTAAATATATATTATATTACAATTAAATATTAATATACTCACAAATCAATATACTAAACACAAAGATACAAATACTTGAAAGTCATTATTGCCTAATTATTTTGCTCCATTTTGCTGTTATCTATGCCCCTGATGTTATATATGTTGGTTGTTTCTCCATGACGATATTAAACTATACAATAGTGTGCAGTGCATTGCTACTCCCTATACCACATCCAGTGACATCACGTTGGTAGCCTGAAATTGGCAATGTTGGGAGTAAATTCATCATGGAAACTGGCAAACTCTACAAATCAGGGCTTGATTTATTGTTTTACTGATTGTCTTGACTTAAGAAAATCACAAAGAAAATGTCAATAATGAAGCTTATAAGTATATCATATACGGAGTTATTACATGGTGAATAAAATTTAACAATCTGTGGAAATATTCTTCTAATATTCAAAAACTTTGATCCAATTCATTAAAAAAATTATTAACAAATGAGTGAAGTTCTTACTCTTAACTTTTTTTATTGCTTGTTTCACTTTCATTTTATTCATTAGCATAAGGAAAATAATGACTAATATTCAGCTCAGAACTGCAGTCATTTGTCGACTGCAATCATAGGTTGGTTACGGAAACAACAGTTCCACAAAAATAAAAAGAATGCATTTTGTGAGGATTAACTGGCTATATAGAATTTATCATAAAGAATATTGTATATTTTATTATTAATTGTCAATTGTATGATGTGTTCTTAATATATATAACACTTTTATGGAATTTATGTTTTACATATACACATACACATTTTCTTTTCCAGAAGAGCCAGTTGTTACACATTTACCAACACGGCACAGTTCATAGGCCTTTTTCCAAGTCACTGCAGCAGTCTCTGCGGTGTACCTTACCTTAGATGCTCCAGCTCCCTGGAGGTACCCAAGGGCTGTAACCACCGATTCTCTGGATGTGCTGAACCAAGCAATGGCTCAGATGGAGGGGGCTTCTACAAGACTTCAGTGACATGGGTATAAAGGAAATACTGCCTGTGTCTCAAAGGCTTAGAGTTTTAGTGAACACTCTTCTTTCAGTTTTGACTCACACCATTTCCGCACTCCCTTCCTAGGGATTCAGGCATGGGTCCACGGTGGGCTGGATGAGAACACAAAGTTGGTGGAGGATGCACATTATATTAAGAATTGCCCACTCCTCTCTACTGACTGAGGCTTTATTTGTCATTTAACCAAATGTCTCTTTCCCAGGACACTTGTCAATACTTTATATTAAGATATCCCAATGATTTTAAGTAATTTGTCAATCTGTTCCAACCTTCTTTGAGCCTTGCTGTGGCCATAGCTTAGGACCAACTGGGCTTCCCTCCCTTCACATGTCTGATCATGTAACAATAATATGACCCTCCCAAGGAGAATGACCTTACTATGCCATCTCCAGCACCCACATGTGGCCTAGAGGGCAGTGGAAAAATTATTGTCTGATGAATGAATGCTGTGCAGCAGATGAGGGGAACACAGCAGGTGTATTAGCTTCCAATCATGGAATTTTCATTAGCCCATAGCAAGGGACATACTTTCCTATCACCAAGAAGATGTTTTTGTCTGGGCCACATTACATGCAAGAAATGGCTGCAGTTGAGTCGGAGGTTTAATGGGCTCCATCCTGATTGTAGGGCATAAGAGTGAGAGCAATGTGAGTCTTTCTGTTTGCTCCCTTCTAGGTGATTTATGGTCCCTGAGTTCCATTTAAATGCCTTTCAGTGTCACTTTTTAAGCTGGTATGCCCTTAAACATACCAGCTTAAGGGAAACAGTGAGGCTATTTTGCTCTAACACTTAAAAATCCACCTGGCCCTTCCTGTGTGTATAGGTCCTAATGCCTTGGCCTGGCTTTCATGATATCTTTTGTAATATTTTATAAGGCCTTAGTGTCAATGGGCCCCTGTCATATCCCTCCCATTAACAGGAGTCGCAGGTTGACCCAGATGTCCTCAGATGGGGGAGACAAACATCTCAGAAACTGTTTGGATCATCGCTCTTTCAGGTGTTACCAAGGACTGGCAAGATCACCTTTAAGATGCAAGTACTATGGATATCAAACTCCCTAAAGTGAAGCAGTCCCCATATCTTTTCCAAATTCAGAAAAGCACCATTGTATGCAGGTGAAATCCCAACTCATTTTTCATAGCTTTCACAGAAATTATCATTTTGACCTTGATTTTCTCAAAAATAAATAATAGATTTAACTCCTATTCTGAACCAGCCATTGTATTAGAACATTTAAGTAAACTGGTGAGCAATATAGATGTGATTCTTGCCTGTGTGGGATTTATCATCCAACCAGAAAAAGGGATTAAAGTAAAATGAGTTTAATAAATGAAAAACAGAGTGAGTTCAGAGAGTGCTGGCCTAGCCTAGTCCTAGGGCTCAGAGAAGGAACATACATCTACCCAAACATCCTGAAAGTAGGTAAAATTCAGCTACAATATTTATGACAAACACTCATACATCCCTTTCTATGTTCGACGTTGATATCTGCCTTGCTTTATACTCATTTAAGTTTCAACCACATGAGGTAGGTGCAATTATAATACAATGGAATCAGAGAATCTCAGAAACTTGCTAAAGGTCACATAGGAGGTAAGTAATAGAACCAGGTTTATTAACACAGCAATTTGGTTTCATAATCCTTGTGTTTAATGACTGTGTTAACCCTGCCTCTCTGGTGCATTAAAAAATCACTCAATTATTATTCTTTGAATAAATGAATGAAGGAAGAAATGAATACAGAGAGAGAAACATTGCAGGCAGAGAAATCAATCAGTGTAGATTCCCTGTGGTCAGAGAGGGTTGGATGCTTTGTATCAGCTGGAAGACATTCAGTGTGGCCAAAGCTTGGTGAGCAGAGGACACTCAGTGGTGGTCTTTTTCAAGGACACTCAGATTTGACTTTTTCAAATATCACTCGGGTTGCAATGCAATAAATGGATTGCAATGCAAGAGAGGATATGGGAAGAATAGCTAGGGGCTACTGCAGTAGTCCTGGTGAAAGATGGAAGGATCAGAGTGAAGGCAGTGGAGGAGGAGAAAAATGAAAGGGTTAGAGCTATAGTTAGAAGGCAAAATTGGCAAATACTCTCCCTTCAGGCCAGATGTGTTCCCACAGCGCACCATGTCTATCTGCTCTTTTGCCCATGTTGTTTCTGGCACCTAGAATGCCCTTTTCCTCTTCCTGCCTATCTGAACTCCTTCTTTTTTGATGACCCCAGCCCAGGACTGCTTTAGTAACTACTTCAGTTCTGTCTACATGAAGCTGATCATTGCATTTTTAGTTATCATTGTATCTGAATCCATCATATCTCCCCAATTAGATAAAATTTCTTGAGTGTCAGGCAAGCTACTGAACCATATGTTCCTCTATGTTTCTACAGCTGCTCTCACTCTGCTTCGTGGTGAGTGGATGCGGTGTGGTTTGAGAGAAAACTGCTGTACTGTACAGAACACTAAACTAAGAGTCAGAAGTGCTGTCCTCACTGTATAACCAAATAATAAGTCATTTTTCTGCACTTCTGTTTTTTCATCTGTGAAATGGGTACAATTTCCTCTACACTAACTTACTGCCAAGGAGTTGCGGATTGTTGTGAGTGTCCAATAAGATAGGAGATGTGAAAGGACTTTTTCTTAATGAAAGATTCTTTTACAACTTTGTGGGGTTATGAATTAAATAATTGTATATGAAAGTAGCTTTGAGAAGAACTCAACTTGAATATGCTTAAAGAAAATATGGGCTTTACAAGAAGAATACTGGTATATCTATCTCACACAGTCAAAGAAGGCAACTTTGCACCCTCAGGGAATGGAAACAGGGGCTGAAATGCCTCTCTCATATTCTATCTCTCCCTCTTTTCTCCCCCTCCCTTCCCTTTCTCTGCCTCTCATTCTCTTCATGCTCTTATTCTGTTTCTATTTCCATTGGTTGTCTTTATGTGACCCTGGACCTCTTTTCTCTGCCCTTCTATGTTGGCTGCATTCTCTGTATTGGCTGTATTCTCTGTATTGTAGATGGCCCTTTTCCTCACAGCAAAGTATATGGCCACAGGAAATACCGGGCTTATATCACTTTATTTTAAGAGGTGAGAAGAGAAAAGACCTTTTATGTCATCTTCACTTGGACAACTCCCAAAAGACTGATCTTACTTGTGTAGTGGGCCCATCCTGAACCAAGCACTGTGAACAGAAAATGAGGCTGCAATAGTAGGCATTTTTTTTTTTTTTTTTTTTTTTTTTTTTTTTTTACTACCTGTTTCTATGACCAAAGAAATTCTGGTTTTCAGCCCAAACCATAACTTTATGGTTGGAATCCCCAAAGGAATAGGATTTATTTTAACAGAGTGAGGGGGAATTAATGATAGACACACAAAACCACTCATATACACTACAATGCATAATAAGAAACGTTCATGGCATTGACTTGAGTAGGCAAAGCAGTTGGCATGCTAGAAAGGAAGCAAGATGCTATGTTAAACATAAGAGGTATACCACAAAACTAAGTCACCTTGCACAGATGATATGCTCAGAGCAGATGAGAAGAGATGACCTACAAATTTCATCCAAAGACAACTGGATTGATAGCAACTCACAACAAAAGATAGGATTTTGTCAAAAGGAATCAAGACAGATTGAACCATGTAAAGTGGTGAGGGGTAGCATGTTAGAAAATGACAAAAAAAAAAGCACAAATAAATCAATGTGTGCACGGTGCAAGACTATTAATGCCCTTCCCCTGATGGAGATGGATTCTAATTACAAACAGAAGTTAGTTGATTGTGGGCAGATTTTATTCATGATCAGATCTGATTAGACAAATTGTGACAAATGAGAAATAGTTGTAAATTGCCCAGTGATAGGCTCAGTGTTGCTAGATAACAAAGCAACACGATTCCCAGTAGAACCAAAGAAAAGAGAGGAATTGGGGGAAAAATATCCTGACCTCCCCTTTTTTCACTTTGGGAAATTTCTCCAGTGTACTACATTTTTAGGATTTCTACCTAGGTTCTCACATCTCATTCAAAGTGAAATATTAGCTTAGTTTCAGTTTTTTGACTTTCTCCTTTGAGAAAGAGAACCTAGTCTCTTTCTCAACCTAGGTCAAGTGAATGGGAAATGAATAGACTTAGGAAATGACATAATAGCTGTCTTCAAATATGTTAATTCAATTTAATGAACATTCACCTAGCTGCCCCTATGTGGAAGGCATAGTTCTAGACATCGCAAGGTGTGTTACATAAGCACCCGCCTTTGCGGTGCTTGGGTGTTGGGACATGTAAACACCTACAAGCTTATATGAGAAGTTTGGCCCATCTGACACATACCCAGGGGAGGATGGATATGAGAGAAATGATGAAAGGGAACATGAATGTTCAACTCAGAAGAAAAGGCTTTAGAAGGAAGCTAGAGCCCAAACTACTTTCAAATATGGAGGCAAATTTTACGGATGATGAAGAAACTTTGTTCTTCATGACTCCATGGGAAACACTGCTATTAATGAGTGAAAGCTTCAAGAAGGGTATCTCAGTTCCAGAGGGAGACACTGGCAACTAAAGGTGTCTGTAAGTGGAGTAAACTATCTTGTAAAGTTACGTTTCCACTCAGTAGTGGCTACCTGTCAACAAGGACCCTCTCCTGCTGTTTTAGTTTCTCCTTTCCTGGTCATTGACATTGCAATAAATTGCACTGTCATCATCTCTTACCAGGACAAATATATTGGGTTCTCAGTTGTTCTCCCTGTTTCTACTCTTACCTTTACAACCCATTCTTCACACAGCAGCCAAATTAATTTTTAAAATGTAAACCAGATCTTGCTGGTGCTCTGCTTAATATCCTTCAGTACCTTCCCATTGCTCCTTGCATTAACCAGCTAGTGGGGCAATAATGCTGCGTAACAAACTACCCCATAGTTCAGTGACTTAAAGTGACACCCATTTCTTCTCACTCACATGCCTGTGAGTTGGATGAATGGCTCTGCAGATCTTGATTGGACTAAACTGGGCTTGGCTCCAGGCTGTAGGTTTGATTCAGGTCTGCTTGGCATGTCTCTCCTTCTTTTGGGGCCAGTGGGCCACCTCAAGTGTATTCCTCTCACGGCAATGGCAGAAGCCCAAGAGCAAATCCAATTGCACAAGCACATTTCAAACTCCTGTGTTGTGTCGTCTGCCAACAGGCCATCGGCCCAGGGAGGTCATATGGCTAAGCCAAATATAAGAGGTTCTCTCTTCCTCCCACCATGGGGTTCTCTCAAGGGTATGAATCTGAGTAATTTGTAGATGGAGCAAAGAATTTTGAGCAATATTTCCATCTACTACACAGAATAACATCCAAACTCTTTATCATAGTCTCAAGACCCTAGCTAATTTGGCTCTTGACTACTCCAATTGTCATCTAGTGCCATTTTCTACCTCTCCCACAGCATTCTAGACATGCTGATCTTCTTTCTCTTCATCAAATATGCCAAGCTCGTTCCTGCCCTAGAATCTTGAATCTGCTTTCCTCCTCCCTAGTCCAGATCTAATTAGGGCTGGCTCTTGCTGTCTTTCTACTTACATTTACTTCCATGAAAGGCCTGGCCTTCAACTTAGAGACATCTTCCTTGCCTCATCTATTCCTTATTGCCTCAACTTGTTTTATTTTTTTTTTCAAAGCATTTATCTCTGCCCAATACATTGTTGTATATGCATGTGCTGTTTAGATAATTGTCTGTCTTCTGCACTGGAAAGTAAATTCCATGAGATAAGGCACCTTGTTTATCTTATTCAATTTTGCATCCTTAGTATCTAGAATAATGATTGGCACCTAGCTTTTGAATGATAAGAATATACATACACAGAAGTTTTTCTCAGGAAATATCTCCCCAAACAGGTTAAAAAAGTGCTCATTATGACAACATTTATGCTCCCTTCCACATTTTTTTCTATTTACTTTCATTGTATGAAAAAAAATTACAAGAAAATGAGTAGATCAAAGGATCATGAAATCACCAGAAAGTACCTTTCTGGTGATTCTAGGAAAGAGTTAGTGTATATCCTTCCACACTTTTTTTCTGTATAAATATATGCATACGAAATTATTTTTATTTGCCCCATATTGCTTTTGCTTCATGTTTGTCCTATTTTTATATCAATAATCATGAATTTACATCATATTTTATTGACAGAATACTATTTCCTGCACAGCTGGGTATGCACATTTTTGTGTTTTAAGTTTTGCACACATATCTCATTGTTTTCTTGGAATAAATGCTAGAAGCAGAATTGCTGGCTCAAAGGGCCTTTGGCATCATTGAAGCCTTTTGGAGCACAAAGTCAAATGATCAAGGTTTACCAGTTTATACTCTCACAAGCAGTGTATGAGAATGCTATAGCTATGTTATTTATTTAACATCCCGCTGGCCACCTTTAGTCTAATTCAAAGAAAACTGAAGTCAGCATTGCCAATGTGCCTGATGTTTTTTGGGCTCTGAAGGTCTGCAGTGCCTTGTAGTACACTTTGGGAATTGTTTTAGGTGGAAGTTTCTTTTCCACAGACCTCCAAAGCATCTTAGGTAGAATTTCAGGGGCCCATGAACTGAAATGGCAACAATATTACAACTTTAATTTTATTCACCTCTAACTTAAATTTAGATTTCCTTCAATTATGAATATAAACAACAGGCATTAGTACCACTGGCAGTATTCTACCAATAGAAATCACAGATATTTTTATATCATATTGCAGTTATTGCAGATATCTCAACTTTTTTTTTATGTTCAGAACTACTTTGAAATGAATGACAAGGTTCAGTAATATGTCTATAACTACACACTGGTTTTATACCTATAGACATACCAGTATGTCATAGTAGTGTGTCTATGTCTATACATACACTACCAGTATGTAGTTATAGACAAACTACTAAACTTTGTTACTGAACTTATCAATAAGGCTGTACACATATTACTATTTTCAAATTTATTATTTTTAAGATTTAAATCTATATTTCAATATGTTTGATTTCCATTGTAATCATGGCTTTTAATTAAGATGTTAGAAATATTGCTATGAGACTAGGTCCATGGCTTCATTATCCTGCCAAACTCATCCATAGCACAACACAATTTAACGATATCTACAGTGGGGCTGGTGTTGGTTGGCTTGGAGACTTGATCTACAGTCAGGTCTAGGGCTGCCTGGACATTGGGATAGGTGATTTGCTTGGGGAAAAACCAGTTGCTGACTGTAGGGAAGATGTAACAAGAGGGGGTCAGCAGAACCATCAGACCAGGGTCAGGGAGGCACAGCCAAAGTTATAGCAAGAAGTGAGGCTCTAGGCAGGGATTTCAAAGTGGTGACTCTGAAGCAAAATTCAGCGAATGTGTATTGGTTGGTCTCCACATATTTATAAATACATGAACTTGAATATCATCAGTGGGGAAAGTACTTTATTTCTCTACACTATAATATCATATTTCACTTTACCTTTAGCTTCCTTCATTTATTTGCCCTATGCCCTATGCTCTGCCCTGTAAGCACCTGAGTTTGCATCCTCTGAGAGAAGTTAACAAAAAGAGTTTATTGGAGAATACAGTGAGTCACTATGGTGAGGCCCTGTGTATTAATTAATCTCCCCTGTGGATTAAAATCTCTACAAAGGGAGCAATTCTGTCCTGTAAAATGTTGTAGCACTGGTGCCTTGCATCCCAAAAGCATGTCTGGCAACAGCTTGACGGGCCAGGGCCAAATCTCCAGTATCCACATGACAGGAACACCCAGTACCTGGAGTGCTGAGGACCCAGGCATAGAAACAAAGGGAAAGGAAATTGGAGCCAGGAAAAGGGTCTAAGCCAAGTCTCCACTTCCAGAAAATTCAGACACTGAGTTGGAAGTTTGCAGGTACAAGTTCAATGAAGGAAACAAACCCATGTATAACAGAATTGGCTAAATACCTTCCTTGTTTTTAATTTCCCCACTTGAAAATATTGGTTTCAGAGCTTAGGGTAAGATGGAACTTGCATGTGGGGACAAGAGCAGGAAGAAAGGAGCAAGACGGAGATGATGTTCCATGATATCAGAGAGTCCTTGCCTGATTAGAGCTTATCCTCTTGAAAGCATACATACCTATCTGTAGCTATTGAATAAATGGCTGCAATGCACTAAGCACTATCCTGCCACGGCTCCTATGTGTTGTCTTCTGCTATATCGGGGATCACAAAAATCACATGCTCACAGAGGCCAGTTAGGGCATACAAAGGAGAGGTGGTGTTGCCTGTGTCAGAATGTCCTTGCCCAGTGGCAAAGGGAACAGCAGCCACTCAGCTTTAGCCAGTCAATGTCATAAGGGGCCTACTGGAAAAAAAAAAAAACTTCAGATTTTTCACAGTTAGGTGTAATTTATAAAAATGTTAAATCTCCCTACTTTAAAATAAATCACTTCTGCAGGTTGTATATGTCATCACAGCTGTTACATTTCAGTATTTGCCCAAATAAAAGGTGAGGTTTTACTTTCCTTGGGTGTAAAATTTAAGGTGGCACCAAAACAAAACTCCTCAAGATAATCAAGATAAATAATATTGTGACGCAGTATTTAAAGCAAATAATCAGTAACTGTGCCAGGCTGAGCCCTACTGAAGCCTGAGAAATGAGAAAAAAAAAATCAATGTTACTGATCTCTCTTTATTTAAAATTGATATTTTCTTCATCATGGATTTTTTGGCATTAAATTTGATGGTTTTAAATGATTGCATTAGAATCTTGTTTATCTGATGACTGGGGTTTTTGGCACCCCTCACATTTGTAGCCCAGTGCCTCCCACTATCTTGATACTTGTCTGTTCTCTGCTCTGTTCGTTTCCTCCACCTGTGAATTAAGGGGTTCCCTAAACCTGTCTAGTGACCAAAATGGCACAGGCGGCTTCAGAAAATTATAAATTCCAACATGTGACCCCAGGAGAGTCTGACTCATGAGGGCCTGGGTGGGTTCTGGGGAAAGATTAGTGTCCACAGGGATTAGGTAATTGTGGTAATTGGTTCAGTTTGAGAACAAGTTAGACCATTTTTAAGCTCCTTGCAGCTTTAATGTCATAGGATTTTACCTTATGTTCTTTTGCTTTTAATTGTAAATATCCCTGAGTTCATAGTCCATTAAATCAGTAACATTTTCATGTGTATTTATTTAATAGCTTATTTTTTTCTCTTGATAGGAAAGGCCCTGGACACAAGTTCTGGGGGGAGGGGGCTAATGGAAGGAGAGTGGAGCTCACGAAAGAGCTCCCCCCACAAAGAGGTTTCACTGATTTGAGGGGACCGGGAAGGCATCTTAGTTCAACTATGAACAACAGGAAATTGCTTTTAATCAATCTGAAAATAAATGGAAGTGCATGCCGAAGCACCCTCTCTTTGAGGAGATGTCAGGAACACTTTCAATCTTTTATCTTCCCGAAAACAGCGGGAGGAACACCACTGGAATCAGCCCTGTAATTTCTACTCAGTAATTATACCTGTCACCACTTCCGACAGAGCAGATATAAATAGCCAGTTATCTTACTTTTCTGCTTTTCTTCGTATTATTCTTTCTCCAACCACAGACTTCAGTGCCTGATGGTAAAACCCATACAGGACACAAAGCATTCACAGAAAGTGCACTGCTAGACATTCGACCAGTGTTCCAAAAAGCCACATGCGA
This sequence comes from Rhinopithecus roxellana, assembly GCF_007565055.1. NCBI lineage: Eukaryota > Metazoa > Chordata > Mammalia > Primates > Cercopithecidae > Rhinopithecus > Rhinopithecus roxellana. The sequence continues at coordinate 38,125,693 of NC_044551.1, forward strand.
TAGATTGAGAGAATCTCATTTGCCCACAGAAATGTGGTCTCTAAGATTGATGACAGGTGACAGGGGGAGACAGGCACCAAGGGAAAGGGTTTTTCTTTCCAATTCTATTTTCATTTCACTCCCGGTAGGGATGCGCACCTGTGTGCGTGCCTGCTGCCCTGCGTGTGTTACTACACCCACGTACCTGGGCTCCTCTGTGCCTGAGTGACCCACTGGGAGGAAGTCAGGGCTTCTGGGAGGTGGATTAACCCTTCCAGAAGGGTCCCCAAAAAGTCATATCAGGATATCACCATTCTCAGACCGAGCACAATAGGAACATGACCGAACATATTCATTATGATGGCGGTTATTACTATTGCTATTAATAAAACTGTCACACAGTCGCATAGCACTTTGACTTGTTTTGCAAAGGGATTTGACATAAATTATTTTGGAAACTCCCTCCAGGAAGAAATGTGCTATAGTGGAAAGAAGATGGGTTTTGAAGTCAGACGCTCCAGAATTCAAATCCTGGCTTTTCTACTTGCTCGTTGTGTTGACCTGAGGTGAGATAACTTTTCTGAGTCTCAGTCCCGAAATCTGTGAGATAGTAATAATAATGATGATGGTGTTTACCTTGGAGAATTTCTCTTGGAGGATTATATAGCATAGCATATGTAAAAACCTGCCACTATCTGTGAGAATAGTTCTCAAACTCTAGCATCCTTAAACTCACCCAGAGGACTTGTGAAAATACAGAATTTTGGGCCCCTTCCCAGCATTTCTGATTTGGTAAGTTTATGGTAGGGCCTGATAATTTGCATTTCTAACTAGTTACCAAATGCCATTGCTGCTACTGGTCCAGGAACCACACTTTGAAAATCACTGATTAGTAATCAGTACATGTTAGGCTTTGCTGTTTTATGAATTTAATAAAAACTAATTATTAAGTGCCCTCCACATACCAGGCACTGTGCTTGATACAAAGAAGTGCCAGACAGATAGGACTTTTCCCTTGCAAAACATACTCTAATGAGTAAGACAAGTATCTCCCCTGTCCCCCTGCACTACTACCATCAAAAGGAAAGAAAATGGTATATTTCAGGAAGAGGAAGGCAATCAGGGGTGAGTGACATGAGCTAGGTTGGAGAGCGGGACATGTGAAATGCTGACACCCACCACACTGATTATAGTCTTGCTGTAGATTGCATGAACAGTGTTCAGATGAATGCTCAGAGATACAGCCAGGTTTTGTGGGGTCTGGAGCTTACATGTTTTGGAGATCCACTTTAAAAAAATGGGGCCAGGTACGGTGGCTCATGCCTGTAATCCCAACATTTTGGGAGGCCGAGGCGGGTAGATCACCTGAGGTCAGGAGTTCGAGACCCACCTGACCAGCATGGAGAAACCCTGTCTCTACTAAAAATACAAAATTAGCTGGGCATGGTAGCACATGCCTATAATCCCAGCTACTTGGGTGGCTGAGGCAGGAGAATCGCTTGAACCCAGGAGGTGGAGGTTGCAGTGAGTCAAGATCACGCCATTGCACTCCAGCCTGGGCAACAAAGTGAAACTCCATCTCAAATAAAAAATAAAGGAAGAAAAACATTATTATGAGTACAAAATTAGGAACAGAGCAGTGGACAGCGCCCATACAAGAGAGGGGCCCTGAAACTTTAATTAGTCTCATTAGCTTCTTGCAAGTCCTCCTTCACCTGTATCATAACATGTATGTGCAATCAAGGTCAGTGATAGCAAGAAGTGTACAGCATAGCTGGCAAGATGGATCTGTCATGCCTGACCTAGAGCTGGTAGCATCTGTGAAGAGTTAAAGCAGTGAAGCGGGAGGCCAGAGAGGTGCTGGGCAAAGGGACCTTAGCTGTCATAAGTAGGTGGGTGCTACTGGCATCTGATGGGTAGAAGTCTGAGATGTTGCTAAACATCCTATGATGCACAGAAATAAGCCCCCACAACAAAGAATTATCTACCCCAAATGTCAATAGTAACAACCTTGAGAAATCCTTTTATGGGGCAGCAATGTTCTTTAGGTAGGAGACACAGTAGGAGATGACTAAAACTTGACTATTTTGAGAGGCATGTCTACTTTCCCCTACTGTGGAGCCCTGGTTTCTCCCTCCTCTGTCTGGACCCCTCTTCTTCAGACTCCTGCATAGTAATCAGGTGTCCGCTCCTTCATGGTCTCCCTCAGGTCTCCCTCATTGGAGTCAGGTCTCTGCTCAGGGGTCACCTCCTGGGATGTCTTCCCTGACCACACCTGCTCAATCTAAACTAGCCCCCAACTCGTTCTATGCCTCCTAATCTCTTTCTTTGCCTTACTTTTCTAAACTCTTGCTACCTGACATCATGACATTCCTCTTTCAAATGTGAGTCTCACAAGTAAGGCTTGTGTTATTTATTTCTCTAACCTCAGAACCTGGTAGCTTGTGTGGCACACAGTGGGTGCTTAATATGTGTTAAAGGGATGTAAAAAGGTTTTATTGACATGCTAGCTTTGTTGGATAACAACCTATTGATGCAACCGATTGTTATTAACATTGTAATTGGAGTCATTGTGTCCTACTTAGACTGCTACATGATACTGACCAGAGGATTCTCATTATTTCAGCCTTGTGAGGAGACAGCAGATTCTCCCTGAGCCCTGTGGCTTGGCACCAGCCTCACATTTTTCAGTGTCTGCTTTGAGAATAAAACTGATGGGCTCTGAAGGGACTGCCATCCATCACTCAGTCCTTCTATCACCCACTCTGCAAATGACAACCTCTGACAGGAAAGTAGGGGGAGCTGATTCGGAATTAATGTCGTGCATCTGGAGGGAGGCTGGTTAAGACAGCAAATATTCAGGGAGCAAATCCAGACTGTCGGATGAACGGCAGGGAGAGAAATTCAGATGCCCTAGCTGAGCACAACTTTGCACCTCGACAACTGCTTTGGGTAAGGCACTTGAGTCAATGCAACTTGTATTTGTTTTTGTTTGTTTTTTAATTGGTAGAAGGGAAAGAGAACCCTGGGAATAGAAAATTGCCTGGATAACCCAGTTAGACATGATCCTGTGCAAAGGGTGAAATAAACAAAGAATGGAATCAATGTCATTTATTCCACAAACATTTACTGAGTGCTTATCATATGCCAAGTCTTGTAAAGAAAGTGTTACTGTCATTTTCAGGAATGCGAAAAATGAGGCCCAGAGAAACGTAATAACTTGCCCAGGGAAAATCAACCGGTGAGTGGCTACTTCTCACACATTTAAGCTCATTCTCACTTTAGGACCTTTACATGTGCTGTGCCCTCTGCTTTAGTCCTTCCTCTCCAGGTATGTGACTGGCTGCATCTTTCTGTCAGGATTCAGCACAGTTATCACCTCCTCCCAGAGGCCCTCCTTGATCGTGCTTTCCAAAGGTGCCTCACCCTTCACTCTCTCATATGACTTTGCTTTACTTTTTTAACATTTCTATGACTCCTTGAAATTATCTACTTTAATGTCTCTATCTCTCATTCATTCTCCCCAAATAGAATGTCACCTCCATTGAAGCTGGGTCTTTACAGTTTTGTTCAGTTTCCAGCACCCACACTAGGACCAGCACATAGGAGTTGCTCAATAAATACTTCTTAAATAAATAAATTGGCAGAGGCAGGCCTTAAACCATATATATGTGAAACTGAATTTCCTATTCCTCAGCGCCAAGGGTCCTGCTTCTTGAAGAGCTTTGTTAACACCCTGATCCGACACTAAAGAGCTATAGAAACTTGTATAAGTCCCTTTCCCTCTCTGGGTCTCAGTTTTCTCATCTGTGGAATGGGATGGTATCCAGAGTCCTCATTCTTCCAAACTCTAAGGGTTTCTCCAAGATACCTACAAATTAATGCTTCTGGTTATTATTATTTTTCAATTTAATGTTATCTATTGTAAGGTATTAAAACATTATCTGATAAAGAATATGTGTGGGCTTAGGTAGTTCTGAGTTCAAATTTTGACTTTCCTGCTTATCTATGTGATCTTTGGAAAGTTTCTAAACTGCTTTGACATTAACTTGCTCATCCATAAGATAGAAATAATGACACTTTAGAAGATGTTTGTGGAAATTAGATGAAGTGTCACAGAAAAGACAGAGAAATTCCTGGCATTTGGGAGACAGTTGACAAATGTGAGTTGCTTTTCTGCTTTAATACGATCAAGCTACAAAGACATGGTCAGTGTCAGAACCCTGAGGACTTACAGACGAGTATGCAGTGCAGGAGTAAATATGAGGGAAAAGACCTAGGGAGAAGAGGAAGTTTAAAAATGTATTTAATTATTAAGCACTCATTTTGTGTCCTGCCTTATGATCAATGACATGCAATCTAGAAATCTAATGAGATAGACATGTAGACAGGTAGTGTTTTTGTAGACATGTAGACAGGTAGTGTTTTTGTATTCTTTCTTTTGTGTGACTACTTGCCTTTTTTCTTTCTCTCTCTGTCCCTTCCTTTCTCCTTTGTTCCCTTTGCAGCCTCACAAAGTTTCTATGGATTGGGGATTGGAAGGATCTTAGATGGGGGCTGTTCTGGCTTTAGATTGTTCAAGAGGCTGCAGTTATTTCAAAGCTTGATCTGGGTAGGATCTGTTTCCGAGAAGTAGCTGACTCAAATGGCAGTTGGCAGATCTCAGAAAACCCACTTCACAGCTCATTCCTGTGGACTTTCTACAAGGTTGTCTTATGGCATGTCCACTGGCTTTCCCCGGAAGTAAGTGATCCAAGAGAGAGCAAGAGAACCCAAGATGGAAAACACAGTCTTTTTGTAACCTAATATCAGAAGTGACATCCTATTACTTGTGTGTTATTCTATGGTGTTCTATTAATTAAAAGGTAGATAATAAGTTCAGCCCACATCCCAGAGCAGAGGAGCCTGTTACATCTGATTTACAATTTTATTTGATAGAAGAATGCCCTTGCTACAAACAAACAAGTAGAAAATGTTTGAGAACAGCTTTCATAGATTATGGCCATGATCATCTTAGCCTAGAATAGTGGTTTTCAATCTTGGCAACCCACTGGAATTACTTAAGCTGTTTTCAAGAAATACTGGTGTCTGGGTCTCAAGCCCAGAAATTCTTATTGAGTTGCTCTGTGATATAGCCTGGAAATTGGGAATTTTTTTCAAAAGCTCCCCCAGTTAATTCTAACATGTAGCTAAGGCTGAGAGTCACTGGCCTAGAATATTTTCCAGGAAGTATTTCCCATCAACCAGTATAGCAAATTAAAAATAGCTCAATAGTACACTTTAATAACAACAAACATCAAATTTTGTGACACCCTGGTGAACTCCCAGAGAAAAAACTAGTTGTGAAATGTAAAAAAAATAATCAAATGAATTGACCTGTTTGCAGAATTGTTAGTGCTGACCTAACTTAGTATTGTACGGTAGCAGAAGGTGTCTGTCAAAAATGATTTTGGCTTCAAAGCAGTTATGATTCAGTGCCACTTATCTTCAACAATTTGATAGCAGGGCTAGTGGTGTATTGAGGACACTCCTGGCTCAGGAAAATAAACCTTCATCAGGAATGTTTTAGAACATTCTTGTCTTCTGTCTATTCACTGTGGTAGGAGAACCTCCACCTAGCTTATCCAGGAGAGATGTGAGGGCAAGAAAATACTGGTTTAAAAGAATAGATTCCTGTTTTATCCCCACTTGAATCATTAGTTGATCCAACTAGAGATTTTTTTCTCTATCTGCCCTACCTCTCTCAGTGGGTTTAAGGTGACCATTCTATAAATATATAACTGATGAAGTGGGAAGAGAGAGGAAATATGATGAAGTTAAATAACACAGCTGAGATTTTGAGAATTGATTGTAAATGCGTGAATAATGCTTCTTAGCGAAAAGAAGATAGCTATGTGGGCAAAGCAAAGCTATCTAATACATAGCCAAAGGCAGCCAGAATGATGAAGGAGAGATTAAAAACTACAAATGGTAATGACTGCAGATACCATACATTAACTACAGAGATTGGATAATTACACTCAAGGGTCAGGATAGCAAAAGTGATACACATGCCTGCTTCGTGGATGCCCCTTGCTGCCAGGAAAGACATGGAATAAATGGGCACAAGCAGAACATGAATATTTTTTTCATTAGAATTGCTAATTATACTGAAAATGAAAGTTTAAAAGAATTATTAATGATCAGATATTGATTATAAAATACACTATCATATTAATTACTACTACCACCACCACTGAACTGACTAGGGACCTCGTCACTGTATTATAATCTATAAATATTATCTTATTTAATGAGTGTGATAGCTCTAAACTTACATATGAATGCTTCCATGTTGCTCATGAGGAAATTGAGGCATTGAGAGTTAATAATTTGTCCAAAGTCATCTAGCTAGAATAGGGTAGAGCCAGGACTTTAACTCAGTCTGTTGAACTCCAAGCACAGACCCTTTAAATTTTATGAGATGTAATGAGGGAAGTAACCTGAGCTATACAACTTCAGGAAAAATATATTTCTGTGGGCTAGGTTTGAGATAACATTTTGCCCATCCCTGTGAGTCTGAGTCCTTGAGTCAGTAGAATCTCAAGATACTGAAAGCCGTGTTCTTCTGACCTCATGGTATCTCATGGCCCTTTGACTCTTTTGTTCATTGAATGGAAGAATGAAAGAAACCAATGCTGTGTATGTTGTGTATTATAGATCTCTTCACAGAGTAATAAAAGCACAACCATAGAAAAGAGTAGTTCTGCATCTAAAGCAGAGACTGCTGACCTGAGAAACCCAAAACAACATATATTACAAAGGAAATCATCATGCATTTTAGATGGGCATTATTGTTTGCTAACGTGTTGCCTAGGACTTAAGGTAGAATAAAAAATGTACTACAAATAGATTCAAATCATATCCAATGAAAGGACAGAACAGGGGAGGGAGTGATTCTAAATGGTCCAGAGTTAGCATAAAAGGTAGAATCATAGGAGTCTTCTAGAAGATGGAATCACTGGATCTGACATCTGAAGGACGTGTAGAATTTCTAGAAGCAGGCAAAACAGACAGTGATATGGTAGAGCTGGTTTATGAGAATGGAATGTGCATGTCTCTTCCCAACTCTTTGTCCAATGACATCAAATTGGTAGCTTGAAATTAGCCATAACGAGACTATTTACAGCATGGAAATGGGTAAACATTACAAATCAGTACCAGCACACCAGTAAAGATAAGTTAGAAGTCCCTTGTAGTTAGAGATGCTAGGAAGTGTGAGTGTACATTAGGAGAAATCAAGTGACATAAGATATCTGGAGGAAAATCAGGATGGATGAAGCTGGCAAGGTGGAATTGAGCCAGATTGCAGGAGTCCTTGAATGCCAAGCCAAGGAATCTTGATTTTATTTTATTAGCACTGGATCCATCCAAAAATGTTTTGATATAATCCCATTTGTATTGTAGACTCATAATTCCAGTGCCAGAACCACAACTGGATTTAAAAAGTGAGGGATTGCAAGTGGGAAACTACTTAGTAGGCTATAGTAGTAAATAGTATAACAGAAAGCTAGTAGAGATTTGGACAAAGCTGTAAGTTACATGAGAGAGAAAAGAGTAGACAGAAATGATATGGATAAACCCTTAGAAAACTTGACAAAAGATTGAATGAGAGTTATTGGGGTAATGTAGAGGGGTGTCAGTATTATCAAAGTTATTTGCTTTGGGGACTGAGAGGTGATAGTGTCATTTACAAAAACAGGAATAAAAGAGAGAAGAGTTGTGGACATGTGAAATTTGAAGATGTTTTGGTCATTAAGATATTCTAGTCTAGATCTCCAGAGAGATCAGACACAGAGATGGTAAAGGCCAACTGAATAACATTCTTTGTATTGAGGATTATAAAATTAAAGTAAAAGTTATGTTTTCTCCATCATGCAATTTGCAATCTGGGGGAGGGGGTGTCACAATACACCAACACAATAATTTAGATACTAAATGGCAGGGTAAAATAAATGCCAACACAATAGCATCAGTCGATAAGCACAAAAGGACTGGAGAAAGGGATTGATCAATGGGCTGAACAGTTTCATTTTGCCTCTCCAGATTGATTTTCTGGCTTCTCCACTCTGCTATGTGGACAGGAAAACTGTAAGGCCTGGGTCATGTCAATGAGCTCCTTTGTTTTCTGGCTTACAGTGAGTTTGGCAAATGGAAGGCGTCAAGAAGAGATCCCAGGAGGGGGAGACTGGAATATTTATTCCTGTGATTCCCTTCATGCTAGGTCACTACAGATTGGCTGTGTCCCTCCCTACAGCACAGCTCATACTGGTATATTTGGGCGTTCCAATAACTGCTCTCCCCTCTTGCCCCTGAATGGGTAGAGCTATCAAAGCTCAAACATGGACTTAGCCTTGAAATTCCATATCCTTCATTGCACAGATGCCTCCTAAACCCTGGAAGGGACCCTAGCAATGTGCTGATATGGTCATATGTTGCTTGGATACTTTGCTAAAATAAAGTCTTGTAGTAGGCAGGATTCTAAAAGTGATCCCCAAGATTTCATGCCCTATTTCCCAGAACCTGTGACTATGATGAGATATGATGATGCTATGTTATATGTCACAGTTTATTTTAAGATAGGGAGATTATCTTGGTAGGCTTATCTAATCACATGAGCTCTTAGAAGTGGAGAGCTTTCTCCGACTGGGGGCAGAAGAGAAGGTCAGAGGAATCTGAAGCATGAGAAAGACGATGTTCCACAGCTGGCTTGGAGATGGAGAGTGTTGAGAAATAATGCAGGCAACTTTAAAAAGGTAACAGAGGCTCCAAGTTGACAGCCATCAAGGAAACGAAGCCCTTAGTCCTATAGCTGCAAGGAACTGCATTTGGCCAACAAACTGAATAAACTTGAAAGCAGATTTCTCCTAGAGCTTTAGGTGAGGAATCAGCCTGGCACTGTGAGTTCAGTCTCCTCATTCCCTGAGCAGAGAACCCAGCCACATGGTACTGGGTTTCTGATTTATGGAACTGTGAGCTAATAAATAGGTATTGTTTTAAGCTTCCAAGTTGGTGGTAATTTGTTAGGCAGCCACAGAAAACTAATACAGATATTACAATTCATATTGAATGAGACTGATATCTCCTTCTACTCTAACTTTTTTTTTTTTTTTTGTCACATTTCCCTTTGTATCTGATAATATGCAGTATTTCTCCAGTGGGAAATTAGAGGATCTGACTCAGGGGAACTTGCATAGAATATACTTAGTTACTTAGATAGTAAGTCTCAACTTGGGATATAATTTTACACGATTTGCAGTCACTTTAATGATCCACTCTACTAGTTCACCTGGCATCACCACATGGAAATGCATCACCAGAGACTGAATTGCCACATGTACTTCAGAGCCTGACCCAAAAGGACCTGGGTCCTGGTGGAAAAGTAACATTTGAAATATGCAGAGCCAGAAGCTAAACTGTGAAAAATTCTTCCAAATTTTTATAGGACACGTGTAAAAAGAAAAGTGGTAAATATTTTCCCAGCTTTCAAAATAATTCTGAACATTTATGTGACATTACCTAAAACAAGTTATAAAACTAAAGTTAATCCTAAAAAGAAACTTCAAGTTTTCCCAATTTTGATTTAAATTGTTAAAATATGCATGACATTACCAACAACAACTTACGAAGCAAACCACTGTCATTTGAGGAGGTAATCAGAGTATGTAGCCAAAAATGTAGGGCAAAAGTATTATAGTACTTCATTAAGCAATTAATATGTCTATATATGTTTTTAGATTTTATAGTATTTGTGGTAGTTTTATCTAAACTTATGTTATTGTAATGTATTTTCTCATTTGAAAGCATTCATTTGCATTATTAATTTTGTATTTGGAATTTTGTATCTTTTTTTCTGAAACAGAAAAGTAATATGAGTAAATGAATACACATCAGATCCCACAAACCCTGGCCCTGCTCCATAAGTCTCCTCCTGTTACTAGTCTTGAGATATTACACTATTTCTTGTTAGTGTCCCTGCACTTGCCTACAACTTGGTAAAAAGTACTTCATTAAGTTGCCCTCAAAGTTCACCATGAAGTGTCCCATCTGTTTCTACATGGGACTCTTCCAGTTGATACCCTCAGGGTTGTTTAGGCAACCTTGAAAAATGGTTGGGCTCTCATGGTAAAGAGAAACAAGAAGGAGACTATTTTGGTCAAGAGAGCCGCAAAAGCTAAGGAAAGTACAGAGCATCCCAAGCTGACTAGAGTCGTAGTGGCATTCACTCTGGGAATTAGCCACATGCATATTAAAATTGATCATTTTAAAGTTCCATACCCATAAGTCAAACTTTGCTAAATTTGGCCAATACTACTATTTTTGCCTCTGGTCTGTGTAGTCTTATATTTTATTCTCATTTAGTATTGATCTTGGAGACAATAAGTATTAACAGATTCCAGTGCTTCTTTCTGCTAAGTTGGCTGAAAATCTAAAAACTTATTGGAAGAATCAAGATAGCATTTGTCATTTTATACGTGTGTGTATGTGATACATATGTGTGTGTGTGCATATATATGTACACGTGCACACATACCAGATGGGATCACACCACTACAGGGGCCATTTCACAAAGCCTAAATTAGGCCTCTCAGTGGGCCACAGAGGGTGCTGTTTCCTTAAATTATGGCTGACATTTTTGGAATCTTTGCAAAGGGTGCTAAAGGGAATGGCCGGAAAAGTTTAACCAATCCTTAGACAGGGCTGTTTGTTAAAATAGAAATGCCCTGATAATGGCATTAGTACCCCTTGGTTCTGGAAAAAAAAAAAAAAAAAGAAAAAAAAAAAAACCTTCATGTTCAGTGCAGAAAACTTGAAAAATAGAAGAAAATAGAAAGAAAAATATAATAAATATAATTACCTATCAACATTTTACCACATTCCTTTTAAATATTTTTTTCTGTACATATCTACATTTTAGATGACATTGTCCTGCAAATACTCTTTATACCCTCCTTTTTCACTTAGAATTGTTTTTCTGTGATCACAAATATTCTTCCCTACCCACTTTTAACAACTTCTATTGCTTTGCCTGCTACAACAGTTAAACATGACTATTTTAGAAAATGCAGAAATAGATCAGTAAAAAAGAAAGAAAATAGAAAAGAAGCCACAATATCCAGAACTATTATCATTCTTGTTATTAGTGATAGTTTCTGTTAACATTTTGATATAGTGTAATTTTTAATGGTTCCATATTTCATCATATGGATACAATGTAATTTAATAAAATGATTCTGTACATTAGATATTAAGTGGTTTTCAATTAGGTTGTTTTCAGTGTTCAGTTTTTTGCTGTAATATATAAGCCTAAGATGAACATTTTTATTCATCCACATTTATATCTGTATATAAATGTTTGTATGTGTATGTGTATATACGTGTATGTGTGTGTGTATATATGTGTGTGTGTATATATATGTGTATATGTTTATTTCCTTAGGATGTATTCCACTTTTAATACTTGGCATGTTTTAATACTGTAGAACCCTAAAATGATAAATGGCTCTTAATTATCCAGGTGCTCAGGGCTTTGCAACCTTCCTCAAAGAATAAGCTGCCTGGGGCAGCTGCATTATCTGTTGACTTGCTGGGAAAGCACTGGAACAAAGAGCCAATGATTTTCAAGAAGCATAATATAGTGTGTCTTAAAGTCTAATTATATATAATCTATTACCAAACATGTAGCAGACGTTCTAAAATGTTTTCCTTAGTATATTTAAATTATGTATGTAGAAAAAAACCGTATTTTTTTTCTGTAAAATTCCTTCCTTTTTTTTTGTCTGTCCTATTCCCGCCATCCTTAATGTCTAGTTAAATAGTTTATAAAACAATCTTATGTTGCAGAATACTTAGAACCTAAGGACCCTTGCTCCAAACAAAAGCACACATATATTTACTGTTTCCAAGCCCAGAGGCTTTCAGAGTCATGTTTCTCTTTAGTACTTCACTAATTTTGAATAAACCCCATCCTTCATGAATGTGAATAAATTTCTCTCCATGTGTATTTTGGGGCCTCTTTTGGGAATTTATCTACTTTCCCTGGTTGCTGTTTATCAACCACTTCTCTAGATGTCATCAGTCTCTTCTTACAGCTTAAGAACATTTCTTCATACTGCTGCCACTCTTTGTAGTTTCCTTTGACCCAGGCCATGACAGAGGCCTTCTGTTAGTTTGCAATAGCTAGACATAGAGACATTATAGTACAGAGATGAAGGAGAAATGAAACTGATTATTGGAAAGAATTGCTGTAAAATTGAATAACTGTGACTCCAATGGAAGGTCCTATGATAGTCATCTCTCACTTATCAGCTCCAGTCCACAGGCGCCAGTTGGCCCGTATGGATTACAGACCCCAATCTAGTCTTCTCAACTCTGATTCTAGACTCAAATATCCCTCTCGTTTTTTTTTTTTTTTGGAGGGGGGAGTTCAGGAGTGAAGGATGTGGTCGTCAGTGAAAATATAATAAACTTTTCAGGGGTACAGCTGTATGCCTCACAAATGATGTTTTTATATTCAGAATGCTTGGCCTGAAGCATTTAGAATATGTCATTGTCTCAGTGTTTTCTGAGAACAATGGGTAGATGCTTGCCAGAAATAGCTATGACTAAATGATTTATCACAGTGATATCCCAAAACAAAGAATACACCTGCATGAAAAACAAATTCTAGCTTCAACATAGAATGCAGAAAAGATTTTTGATATCCTTTTCCATGCCATCATTTTTATAAGTTCAATGACAATTTGAATAACTCACCTACAACAGCTAAAATAAATTGCTGACAGATTTAAAAACCTATTTGTCTCAATCACACAACTACCTCATTGGACTGAATATTTTAGAATACTTAAACTCACCTCTCACCAGCTCCAATTACAAGCTCCATCTCAACTTCTTTTTATTTTATTTTATTTTTCTGACCTGTACTGATGCCTCCTTCTTCTGAAAAATGCCCAGCTAACCTATGATTATTTGCACGGGTGTGTTATTAGATATTACTCTTATTTCACAAATATTGGTCTAGATTTTTGTTGAATTGGAAACTCTTTGAAGGAAAACATCTTGTTTTTACTCTTATTTTTAGCAATGCCAAATGCATCATCCAATAAATGCTTCACTGTGTTTTCTTACATCAAAGATGCTATTGATTGTGAGACTTCACCACTGATTTAATAAAAGCTTTTTAGAAAACAAACAAAAAATTAACTGCCTTAAATGTACACATTGATTGGTAAACTCATCCCAATTTTAGAAGCATTAATTTGAGAATGGAGGGAATAAATAAGTGCATCTTAGGTAGAGGAAATGTGGGGTGGTAAAATGTGGACTATCACACCTCTGAGGACCTAAAAATATAACCCCAAGTGCAAAAATCTTTCCAGAGTAGACATGCTTAATCTAGGGTTAATGACTGGAAATCAGAGGATATATCAACTGAACTGAAATTATAAGCACAACTATATTGGTATGTATGTATAGTGATTTTTCTTAGGAAAGGATCAACATATTTCATTAGCCTCTTAAAAACTTTACTGACCTCAACATTCCTAAGGTCAACTAACCTAGAGCACCCCGTGTGAGGGATCATTCAGTCTGTGTTAGAATATCTCTATAGTAGGTTTATGTAATCATTCAATGCTTCTAAGAATTAAATTACACTGGCAGCACCACAAAGCCACTATAGCCAGGTTACCTCTCTAGATTCCTCCTGTCTGAGCAGAGCATCTCTGAAAGAAAGGTAGCAGCCTCAGTCAGGGGCTTATAGATAAAACTCCCATCTCCCTGGGACAGAGCACCCGGGGGAAGGGACAGCTGTGGGTGCAGCTTCAACAGACTTAAACGTTCCTACCTGCCAGCTCTGGAGAGAGCACACGATCTCCCAGCACAGCATTCAATCTCTGCCAAGGGACAGACTGTCTCCTCAAGTGGGTCCCTGACACCTGTGCCTCCTGACTTGGAGACACCTCCCAGCAGGGGTTGACAGACACCTCATACAAGAGAGCTCCAGCTGGCATCTGGTGGGTGACCCTCTGGGATGAAGCTTCCAGAAGAAATAGGCAGCAATCTTTACTGTTCTGCACCCTCCGCTGGTGATACCCAGGCAAACGGGGTCTGGAGTGGACCTCCAGCAAACCTGCAGCAGAGGTGCCTGACTGTTAGAAGGAAAACTAAAAAACAGAAAGGAATAGCATCAACCTTAACAAAGAGGACATCCACACAAAATCCCCATCCAAAGGTCACCAGCACTAAAGACTAAAGGTAGATAAATCCATGAAGATGAGGAAAAACCAGCACAAAAAGGCTGAAAATTCCAAAAACCAGAACGCCTCTTCTCCTCCAAAGGATAACAACTCCTCACCAGTAAGGCAGCAAAGCTGGACAGAGAATGCGTTTGATGAATTGACCAAAGTAGGCTTCAGAAGGTGGGTAATAACAAACTCCTCTGAACTAAAGGAGCATGTTCTAATCCAATGCAAGAAAACTAAGAACCTTGAAAAAAGGTTAGAGGAATTGCTAACTAGAATAACCAGTTTAGAGAAGAACATAAACGACCTGATGGAGCTGAAAAACATGTCATGAGAACTTTGTGAAGCATACACAAGTATCAATAATTAAATTGATCAAGCAGAAGAAAGGACGTCAGAGATTGAATATCAACTTTATAAAATAAAGTGTGAAGACAAGATTAGAGAAAAAGGAATGTAAAAGAATGAACAAAGCCTCCAAGAAATATGGGACCATGTGAAAAGACCAAACCTACATTTGATTGGTGTACCTGAAAGTGACAGGGAGAATGGAACCAAGTCGGAAAAACTCTTCAGTATATTATCCAGGAGAACTTCCCCAAATTTGCAAGACAGGCCAACATTCAAATTCAGGAAATACAGAGAACACCACTAAGATACTCCTCGAGAAGAGCAACCCTAAGACACATAATTGTCAGATTCACCAAGGTTAAAATGAAGGAAAATATGTTAAGGGCAGCCAGAGAGAAAGGTCTGGTTACCCACAAAGAAAAGCCCATCAGACTAACAGTGGATCTCTTTGCAGAAACCCTACAAGCCAGAAGAGAGTAGGGGGCAATATTCAACATTCTTAATGAAAAGAATTTTCAACCCAGTATTTCATATCCAGCCAAACTAAGCTTAATAAGAGAAGGAGAAATAAAATCCTTTATGGACAAGCAAATGCTGAGAGATTTTGTCCCCCTGAGGCCTGCCTTACAAGAATTCCTGAATGAAGCACTAAATATGGAAAAGAAAAACTGGTACCAGCCACTGCAAACACATACCAAATGTAAAAACCATCGAAATTATGAAGAAACTGCACCAACTAATGTGCAAAGTAAACCGCTAGCATCATAATGACAGGAACAACTTCACAATAACAATATTAACCTTAAATATAAATGGGCTAAATGCCCCAATTAAAAGGCACAAAGTGGTAAATTGGATGAAGAGTTAAGAGCCATCAGTGTGCTGAATTCAGGAGACCCAGCTCACATGCAAAGGCACACATAGGCTCAAAATAAAGGGGTGGAGGAATATTTACCAAGCAAATAGGAAGAAAAAAAAAGCAGGAGTTGCAATCCTAGTCTCTGATAAAACAGACTTTAAGCCAACGAAGATTAAAACAGAAAAAGAAGCGCATTACATAATGGTAAAGGGATCAATGCAACAAGAAGAGCTAACTATCCTAAATATATATGCACCCACTTACAGGAGTGTCCAGATTCATAAAGCAAGTTCTTAGAGACCTACAAAGAGACTTAGACTCCCACACAACAATAGTGGGAGACATTAACACCACACTGTCAATATTAGACAGATCAACGAGACAGAAAATAACAAGGATATGTAAGATTTTAACTCAGCTCTGGACCTAGCAGACCTAATAGACATCTATTGAGCTCTCTACCCCAAATCAACAGAATACACATTCTTCTCAGCATCACATCGCACTTATTCTAAAATCGACCACATAAATGGAAGTAAAACACTCCTCAGCAAATGCCAAAGAACGGAAATTATGACAGTCTCTCAGACCATAGTGTAATCAAATTAGAACTTAAGATTAAGAAACTCACTCAAAACTGCACAACTACATGGAAACAGAACAACCTGCTCCTGAATGATTCCTGGGTAAATAACGAAATTAAGGCAGATAGAAATAAGTTCATTGAAACCAATGAGAACAAAAACACAATGTACCAGAATCTCTGGGACACAGCTAATGCAGTGTTTAGAGGAAAATTTATAGCACTAAATGCCCACAGGAGAAAGCAGAAAAGATCTAAAATCGACACCCTAACATCACAACTAAAAGAACTAGAAAAGCAAGAGCACACAAATTCAAAAGCTAGCAGAAGGCAAGAAATAACCAAGATCAGAGCAGAATTGAAGGAGATAAAGACACAAAAAACCCTTCAAAAACGCAATGAATCCAGGAGCCAGTTTTTTGAAAAGATTAACAAAATAGATAAATCCCTAGCCAGAATAATACAGAAGAAAAGAGAGAAGAATCAAATAGACACAATAAAAAATGACAAAAGGGATATCACCACTGATTCCACAGAAATACAAACTATATCACCACTGATTCCACAGAAATACAAACTATCATCAGAGAATACTGTAAACACCTCTATGCAAATAAACTAGAAAATCTAGAAGAAATGGATAAATTCCTGGACATGTACACCCTCCCAAGACTAAACCAGGAAGAAGTTGAATCCCTGAATAGACCAATAACAAGCTCTGAAATTGAGGCAGTAATTAATGGCCTACCAACCAAAAAGAGCCCAGGACCACATAGAATAACAGCCAAATTCTACCAGAAGTACAGAGAGGAGCTGGTACCATTTTTTTCTGAAACTATTCCAAACAACAAAAGAGGAGAGACTCCTCACTAACTCATTTTATGAGGCCAGCATCATCCTGATACCAAAACCTGGTAGAGACACAACAAAAAAAGAAAATTGCAGGCCAATATCCCTGGCCAATATTGCAGGCCAATATTGATGCAAAAGTCAATAAAATACTGGTAAACCAAATCCAGTAGCACATCAAATAGCTTATCCACCACAATCAAGTCTACTTCATCCCTGGGATACAAGGCTGATTCAACATACGCAAATCAATAAATGTAATCCATCATATAAACAGATCCAATGACAAAACCACATGATTATCTCAATAGATGCAGAAAAGGCCTTTGATAAAATTCAGCACCCCTTCATGTTAAAAACTCTCAATAAACTAGGTATCGATGGAACGTATCTGAAAATAATAAGAGCTATTTATGGCAAACCCACAGACAATATCATACTGAATGGGCAAAAGCTGGAAGCATTCCCTTTGAAAACCGGCACAAGACAAGGATGTCCTCTTTCACCACTCCTATTTAACATAACATTGGAAGTTCTGGCCAGGACAATCAGTCAAGGGAAAGAAATTAAGCATATTCAGATAGGAAGAGAGGAAGTCAAATTGTCTGTGTTTGCAGATAGCCTGATTGTATATTTAGAAAACCCCATCGTCTCAGCCCCAAATTTCCTTAAGCTCATAAACAACTTCAGCAAAGTCTCAGGATACAAAATCAATGTGCAAAAATCACAAGCATTCCTATAAACCAATAATAGATAAACAGCTAAATCATGAGTGAACTCCCATTCACAAGTCCTACAAAGAGAATAAAATAACTAGGGATACAATTTACTAGGGATGTGAAGGACCTTGTCAAGGAGAACTACAGACCACTGCTGATGGAAATGAGAGAGATCAAAAACAAATGGAAGAACATTCCATGTTCATAGATAGGAAGAATCAATATCGTGAAAATGGCCATACTGCCCAAAGTAATTTATAGATTCAATGCTATCCCCATCAAGCTACCATTGACTTTCTTTACAGAATTAGAAAAAACTACTTTAAATTTCATATGTAACCAAAATGAGCCATATATCCAAGATAAGCCATATATCCAAGACTATTAGCAAAAAGAACAAAGCTGAAGGCATCACACTACCTGACTTCAAACTATGCTACAAGGCTACAGTAACCAAAACGTCATGGTACTGGTACCAAGACAGATATATAGACCAATGGAACAGAAAACAGTCCTTAGACATAACTCCACACATCTACAACCATCTGATCTTCAGCAAGCCTGACAAAAACAAGCAATGGGGAAAGTATTCCCTATTTAATAAATGGTGTTGGGAAAACTGGCTAGCCATATGCAGAGAACTGAATCTGGACCTCTTCCTTACACTTTATATAAAAATTAACTTAAGATGAATTAAAGACTTAAGTGTAAGACCTAAAACCATAAAAATCCTAGAAGAAAACCTAGGTAATATCACTCAGGACATAGGCATGAGCAAAAATTTCATGACGAAGACACCAAAAGCAATCTCAACAAATGCCAACATTGACAAATGGGATCTAATTAAACTAAAGAGCTTCTGCACAGCAAAAGAAACTATCATCAGAGTGAACAGGCAGCCTCCAGAATGGGAGACAATTTTTGCAGTCTATCCATCTGACAAAGGGGTAATATCCAGAATCTACAAGGAACTTAAACAAATTTATGAGGAAAAAAAAAAAAAAAACATCAAAAAGTGGGCAAAGGACATGAACAGACATTTCTCAAAAGAAGACATTTATATGACCAACAAACATAAAAAATGCTCATCATCACTGGTCATTAGAGAAATGCAAATCAAAACCACAATGGGATATCATCTCATGCTAGTTAGAATGGCGATCATTAAACAGTCAGGAAACAACAGATGCTGGAGAGGATGTGGAGAAATAGGAATGCTTTTACACTGTTGTGGAAGTGTAAATTAGTTCAACCATTATGGAAGACAGTGTGGCGATTCCTCAAGGATCTAGGGCCAGAAATACCACTTGACCCAGCAATCCCATTACTCGGTATATACCCAAAGGATTATAAATCATGCTACCATAAAGACACATGCATACGTATGTTTATTGCAGCACTGTTCACAATAGCAAAGACTTGGAACCAACCAAAATGCCTATCAATGATAGACTGGATTAAGAAAATGCGGCACATATACACTATGGAATACTATGCAGCCGTAAAAAAGGAGTTCATGTCCTTTGCAGGGGTATGGATGAAGCTGGAACCCATCATTCTCAGCAAACTAATACAGGAGCAAAAACCCAAACACTGCATGTTCCCACTCATAAGTGGGAGTTGAACAATGAGAACACATGGACACAGGGAGAGGAACGTCACACCCTGAGGCCTGTCTGGGGGTGTAGGGGGGCAAGGGGAGTGATGGCATTAGGAGAAATACTTGATGTAAATGATGGGTTGATAGGTACAGCAAACCACCATGACACATATACAACTATGTAACAAGCCTGCACGTTCTGCACATGTATCCCAGAACTTAAAGTATAATTTAAAAAAAGAATTAAATTATACTTATATAATACCTTAAACCTATACAAATTTAAATTTTTTTTAAAAGAACACTTTGCTAACCTGACCTAACATTTTCTGCTATATACTCCTTGGTCCTGGTTCACAATATCTATTTTTTTAAAATGTTTTTTATAGGTAATGATTATTGATTAGTATCTTGGTTGATATAGGTTGGCTTACTAATGTAAGAAAGACCACTTTGAATAATATGACATCTGGCTGATTATTATTTTTTTCCAGTGAATTTTAAATTTTGTTATTCTTTTTCTTTCTGATTTAAGATGTAAACCATTTAAGAAGTAAGCTAATTTGGGGGAGGAATGTCATATAGTTAGTGCTCAATAAATGTTAACTGAGTGAGTTAAGTAAATCATGAATGAATAAGTGAATGAAAGAAAATAACTGAAATTCATGGAATTTGAATTTATGAATGAATTAATCATGTAGATTATAGAAAACTAAAAACATGTAGATTAAGGTCCTGGGTTTTGTATATTTAAGTTATTGAAATTCCCCTCTGGACTATGCCAACATTATTTATTATCACAAACAATTACAGTGTAAGAAGTCCACTCCTTTTGAAGGTAGATGCATCCAACCCTCCATCCTCTCATTATGCATTCATCCATTCCACAAACATTTACTGAATTTCTTCGTCGGTGCACATCTTAGGTGAAGGAAATATGATATGGTGAAATGTGTTAGACCCTGGAACAAAACAAAGTAGAAGAAACACCCATGCTCCTGGTCAATAACTACCACAAAAATTACTAGGACCACAGAATTTTCCACTTAAGAAACTCTAGTGATTAAATTTGTTCAACTTACTCATCTTACTGAGATCCTGAAAAAGATATAACTAGTAGAGAATCTGTGTTCAATAGATTTGCAGTCCCTAAAATATAAAACAAGGAAAACAGGATGAGGCACACATGATTAAGAAGAATGGAGACCTCAGAGGGTCTCCATCTGAGAAATCCAGAGGAAAGCACCCCTGCTTTCTGGGGAGGGTTTTTTTTGTTGTTATTTTGGAGAGGGGGAGAATCACTGACCTCAAACTAGGGAATGGCAGGTGTGAGCTCTGAAAGGTAGTCTCTCATTTTTCCACAGGCTATGGAACTCTTACTCCAGCTATAATTGTGACCACTTTTAGATGTCACTGGAAAACCAAGTCACATGAAATAATCCACTGAACTTTGCATTTCTTCGAAATACTTGATAGAAATTTTCTTCTTTTATTTATTTTCTTTCTTTCTTTCCCCTGACATATTAGAAGCCACCCACTTGGCTCCACATGTTGGGGAAGGATGGGGAAAAAGCTCCGGTTTAATGCCTTAAACCATGGAAACCCCATAAGGCATTGATTGGCAGCAATGTGACTGCTTTTTGCTGTAGTTGCTAGTTGATGTTGTTACTTCAAAAGGTGAGTACAGATGGTAAAGCAATTCAAAGCAGAAAATTGACAGTGATGTGTATTTAAAAACATCTTAGAGTTTGGGGTTCTCAGGGAGAAGGGATGCAGGACATGAAGCAAGAAAGGGTCCTAGAGACCCTGGGTCCTGTTCAGCCACTCCAAAATTACCCAGAAAAGAGTAAATGAACAAAAGAGAGGGAACATGTTTGATATCATTACAGCATGTCAACTTTGTCAAATATCTCAGTATAAATTCTTTATGAGCATCCGTAGCTAAGGTCAAATTCATCTGTTCATTTATTTATTCATTTACCAAATTGCAGTGAAAACTTGCTATGTGCCAGGTATTGTACTGAGTGCTGGGTATTGAGTAGTGAGGAAGATAGCCCTGGCACTTCTGGAGTTTAACAGTGTAGCTTATGACTTCCCTCTTTATTATTTTAAAAACCATTTTCTGGGATAGGCAAGACGGGTTTATTGCCAAGCAGGGCCAGAGGCAAATATTGTGTACAAATGGATCTATGTGGAAGTTCATCCCAGAAATCCCAGTGAGGGGATGGGAGAGTGAGTCAAGAAAGGGAGGTAAGCTAAGAAGGGGCTTTTAAATGAGTACGTCATTAGTGTGGGCAAATGGGGCTCAGTCCTCTGGGGAAGACCCTCTGAGACCCTCTGAGAGACTGTGTAGAATGCATCTCAGAATTGAAAATACCTGAGATAGACCAGGCACAGTGGCTCACGCCTGCAATCCCAGCACTTTGGGAGGCTGAGGCAGGTGGATCACTTGAGGTCATGAGTTCGAGACCAGCCTGATCAACATCGTGAAAGCCGTATCTCTACTAAAAATACAAAATTAGCCAGGCGTGGTGGCACGTGCCTGTAATCCCAGCTACTTGGGAGGCTGAGGCAGGAGAATTGCTTGAACCCAGGAGGCAGAGGTTGCAGTGAGCTGAAATGGCACCATTGAACTCCAGCCTGGGCAATAAGAGGGAGACTCATCCACCAATTCCTGTCCCCCATTGGTTGCAGTTGCTTGTGAGTCATGAATTCTCTGGCACTTTCAGTATACCTTGCATGCTGCCATGTGCAGAGAATACTCTCAGGGAGAGAGATACAGGAAGCCACAGGAGTATCCAGGAACTGTTTGGTAAGACTCAAGAACACATGGGCAGGGTACTGCCTACCACAAAGATTATGTCCATTTTATAGGAAAGAAAACTGAGGCTTGAGAGGTTACCCAGCTAATAAGTATTAGAGTTAAGACTAGAAACGAATACTCTTTTACTACACCCAGATCCTAAAACAGGAAGCCGACCTCTGAAACATGCTTCCCTTCTCTACCAGTCCCAGATGGAAAGGCTTGGCTATAAGCGTCTAAATGACAATGGAGCAATATCTCTGAAGAGAGCTGAAGATAGGTTGGATTTTTGGTCCAGAAGTTAGGCTGACATCAGATGGGACCTAATAGGCTTTCATACCAAGTCCTTTCTTGTCCATGGTGACTGAGTGAACAGACCCGGGTTCTGAGCCCTTTGTCGGCATGGGATGAGGCTGGGAGGAAAGAATAAACAAACTTTCTTTTTCACTCTGAAGGCTTATAAAGCCTAACTGGAAGCATACAATGTTAAAAACAGCTTAGTGTCCTGGAAATTCATTGTGTCAAGTGACTGGGTCTACTTTTGGCTTGCTTGTGCAAGTCACTTAACCTCCAAGGAGCAAGAATCCACTTCATATTTATAAACATGAAATATATCTATCTCACAGGATTGTTGCTCAGATTGTCATGTGATTAAATGACATACTATGTGTGTCTTAGCCTGGGTTTGCTAGACAATAGGGCCTGAAGAACAGCGTATGTGCTGACACATACTTCACATGCTAACCTGTGACTTAGAGTGGGAGAAAAACACAATGGAGTGCCTCAGAACAGTCTGGAAGGTAGAGGAAGAGTGAGCAGTGTATCTGCTGGCCCCCTGTCTGTCTCAAGTCTCCCACTGTAGAAGGTTGCCCCTTTGGAAGTTAACTCCCCGTATTTCTGGGTTGTTTCACCAGCCCTCCTGGCAGCTACTGGAGAAACAGAGCAGTCATTTGTCCAGGGTGGAGGGATAGAGCCTGGCTAATGAGTCCCTGTGATTGTCACCCTCAGGGAGGCTGTGAGGACCAGCCATGTCAGAAACAAAGCAAAGGTGGATGTGGTCAGGGCTTTAGGACCATCAGGCCTTTGTAGGAAAAGCTTGGTCACCTCTGTATGCTTGGAGAGGGCCCAGAAGCTGCAATAAAAGGTTTAAATGAACAGAAAAGGATTTTACTTATGATTGTCCTCTTCCCACCCCTCCTTCTCTCTAACAAAAATAAAATCTAGTTATTGAGATATCATATTAAGTGTATAAGAAAGGAACCAAGTTAAATGCCTAAGAATTGAGATGGTATTAAAGGCATAATATTTAATGTGTGTACATTAAGCAATGTATGTGCATCTAGTAGATACATAAACAATGTATATGCATTTAATATATACATTAAACAGTATATGCATTTACTATACACGTTAAAATGTATATGTATTTAGCATATACATTCAAAATGTATATTCATTTAGTATATACATGAAAAATATCTATACAATTATAAAATTTTTAAAAATGTAGAAGGAAGCATCAGCTAAAACTAGACCCAGAAGTTATCAATGTTCAAGTGATAGAATTATGGTTCGTTTTGATTTTCTGCCTTGTGCCTATTTGTCAATTTATTTACAATGTCAATTTATTTATTTATTTATTTACAATGCACTGGCCTTTTTGTTTAACAAAAACACTTTTTTTTTCCCCTGCAGGACTAAGTATAAAAGAAAAAGAAATAAATAAAAAAGATGAAAATATTTAAAAATACATAGAAACTTTCATAATGGTAAAAAACAGAGTCCAGTAAACTGTTTATGTGAAGAGGGTGGTTGGCTAAGGAACCTGACTTCTTTCTCCTAAATATCTCCTTTTCTGGCACCTTCTCCATTAGATTATTATAATCTCCACTACACTGGGCCCCATAAAATAGGGAGGGAGCCTCATTCCTCCTTAAAAACTGCAAATGCATGAATTGAAACAACTTTTCTTGTTTTCCTTTGCTCAGCTGAGACAGGCTGACATTTTCAAAAGAACTTTAATACTCAGAGAACAAAAAAGCAATAATTACAGAAAATACAAAAGGCATAACAGTTGACATGTTTAAAATACAAGCTTCTAGTCCTCTAAAGTGGCCGGCTAGTTCCTTGTAGAAAGGAAAGCAGCACAGGTGGCCCCTCCTGGAGGCTTGCCTAGTTTCCCTGAAGTGGGCACCACTGAATTTCTATCACCTGGAATTGGTCATAGGGTAAGTAGTTCCCTATTAGTCAAGGGTAAAATATCACTTGCCAAAGCTCTACCTGTCTGAGTCTTTTTCATTTCGTTCTCCTCCAGGTGAAGTTATGGTTCATCCAGGAATTACTGAGAAGATGAGAAACCTCACCTTTGCCAATTTAGCAAGACCTCACACCATAGACACACACACACACACACAGACACACACATACACACACACATACACACTTGCAGAGAAGTGGCCAGTTAAAGTCCATTCATTACTGAAACACAGTATGAAAGTTCATGACATGCCCATATGTCAAAAACTGGATATATACAGTGACAGAATATATTCAGGGTTATTTACCTCAATGTATGAGCTAGAAATCCAGGAAGCATCAAAATCCATAGCCTCTCAATTTTATTTTTTCCCTGATTATGCTGTTGAATCCTTCTGTGATACCACTGCCCATTTCCTTGCTTCCAAGAAATGTTCTCTGTATACCCTAAGAAGTGATTCTTCTCTCCACGGACACAATGAAATCTTGCCTACATCTCCCTTGTAGCTTGTACCATAAATCTGATCAGTGCTGAAACTAATTTTTTCCTGTCTTTTGTCTCCATAAGCAGCTTCAGGGGAGGGGTTATTTTTTTTTTTTTCATCGTCATATCCTCTATACAGGTTTTAAAAGTGTCTTATATGTGGAGGAGTTGTTGAATAATAAGTGTATTTTAGTAATTATAGAAAAGATCTAAAGAGATCAATCTAGGATTGATAGGTAGAAGTTACTAGGAGATCAATTTATACTCTATTTAAAAAAGAACTTTCTCAGTCTAGGCCAGGTGTGGTGGCTCACGCCTGTAATCCCAGCACTTTGGGAGGCCAAGGCAGGTGGATCACGAGGTCAAAAGATTGAGACCATCCTGGCCAACATGGTGAAACCCTGTATCTACTAAAAATACAAAAAATTAGCCGGCATGGTGGCAGGCACCTGTAGTCCCAGCTACTCGGGAGGCTGAGGCAGGAGAATCATTTGAATCTGGGAGGTGGAGATTGCAGTGAGCCAAGATTGCGCCACTGCACTCCAGCCTGGCGGCAGAGCAAGACTCCATCTCAAAAAAAAAAAAAAAAAAAAAAGAACTTTCTCAGTCTATACTGCATAATATTGCAATGGACTGTTCTGGAAAATACCACTGAGTGTATTCTAGGACTGCTTTGGGAGAATATCATAAAAGGGATTCAGGCAAGAGATGAAAGATTAAACTACATGTCCTCTAAAATTCCTACCAGATTTATCATCCCAACACATCTAAGTTCAAATGGAGGCAAGAAATCTCACCGGAATATGTTTTGATCATCTGCTAAGGCTGTTAAATGAGCTAAGCTATTTCTGCATCATGCATATCCATCATTATCTGTTTTTCTGTTTCCTACCTAACCCTCCTTTTTTGACTATATCTGTTAGGCTATATCAAATTTCATCATAAGAGTTAAAAAAGCATTACCAGCCCATTGAAGAGTAACTGACACCTCTTGAAAATCCATGACATACGTGTGTGTGTTTTATTTGGGGATAATTTGATTCTGAATTAATACATTTGCTATGTTTGTCTGCCCATTCTTCCCTTAAAAGGCTCGTTTCCTGAAACTGGGCCTTGGTTTCTGAGCATTGCCTTGTTCTACTGCCTAGCCTACCTGTGTTACTGAAATCTTTTTGCAGCATCCAAATTACTTTCTCTGAACCCAATTTATACAGTGACAGATGGGGGATTCCAAAAGGGAAAGTTTCCATTCATATCCAGCAAATCATCTTTGTGGGAAGAAAGACGCAAACTTGGTGATGTACACAGAAATTTTACTTCTGGAAAGTCTCAACTTTTATTTTTTAATTATTTCTCTCTAAAGTAGCTGGGCCCAGAATAAGTTCATATCTTACTATTTCCAGACATTCAAATGACTATTAGTGAATGATGATGAATTTACCTCACTAAGTGATATTACATAATTGGTTTTCATTTTCTTCCTATCTCGCTTTTTGAATGTGTTTACCATTCATGTCTCAAGCACTACTTGATAAGGACATAATTAATTTCAAAAAATTAACTGCCCAATTTCTGATTTTTTCTCTTTTAAGAAAATACATGTTTATGGAGTGACGTTTGTTTCCAACCATTGTATATATGAAATTTTTAACTTAAATGATTTATTGTTAGTTCAATGTCCTTGCATGTTAACCTATTTTTTAAATTTATTTTTGTTGTTTTTAACAAATACAGCATAATGTTTTGCCTGTTTGACATGAACATGAGGAGAATCATAAGTTTAAAAATGCCTTGAACAAAGTGTAACATAGCATATGTTAAAACTCTGTGGAAAAGTAGCTCCTGGGAATACAATATGGCTGCTGAGGAGCGGAAACTGAGGCCCAGAGAGGGTAAGTGATTTCAACAGAATGACACAGGAAGTTAGTGAACAGTAATAATAATGATTGCAATTTTTATTGTGCATTCATGATGTTCCAGGCACTCTTCTAAATGTTTATCATTATCTACTAATTTAATTCAATAAGCAATTTTATGGGTTTGTTGCTATTATTAATAACAGATGAGAAAAAACAACGTATAGAAAAGTTAAATATTTTGCATAAGGTTACAAAGCTAGTAAGTGATGGAGGCAGGATTTCAACTCAGACAGAATGGTTCCCAAACTTTGCTCTTACACATTATGTTGCTTTTTTTGTCAGAAATACGTGGACTCACTTTATGCATAGTCTATAAATGTCTGCATATACATAGGAGAGAAATACACACACACACACACACACGCACGCGTATAGCCTACATGTACATTGTTCTCTTTCGTTTGCAAAGCTCTGCCTCTAAACAGGGAAAGGATGACTAACAGTTCCTTCTGGTTGGTTGATTACCGTAATACAAATTCCTACAAATGGAAAACCATTGCCCTAGCTAATCTTAACTTCCCTACATCAGTAGCTATTTCAAGAAAAAGCTATTCCCATCTGTTATAGAAACATATTCAGTGACAGCACACATCTCCTTATCCTAGTACCATCCCATTTCAGTGCAATGGTGAAAACAGCCTGATTTTCTTCTTTAATTCTGGAAAGCCTCTCTAAGCCAAAACTTGTGAAGAAACTCAGTACTTTCTTGGTTGTAATCTACAAAAAAAATGACTATAACCTTTGTAGCTCCTTCTAAATTCACCTGAATAATCAGATGTATGTAAAAATCAAATCTTATTTTTTTGTGCCTTTCTCAGAATATAATGGACACATATTCCTTTTTCTCTACTCAGCATGTTTTTCCTTTGGGGGACTGTTCCATCCTCATCTGGTGGATTGTTATTCATATAATCCCATCTCATTTGTGGTAGAAATGGATTCCTATACCAAGATGGCTAATCAGTAGGTCCTACTTTCTTGTATGTTGAGACTGTTCAAGGATAGGTGCATGATCAAAAGTAAGACAGAGTTTTGCGCTGGACTTTTGCTTAAGACATTGAGAAAGAGAATTCTCTTGAGTACAATTCTCCTTCGTCTGCAGAAGGATTGATTACAGGACTCCCAAAGATACCAAAAATCCACAGATGCTCGAGTCCCTTATAAAAAATAGTGTGGTATTTTCATATAACTTACACCCTCCCTCCTACAGTCCCAAATATAATATAAATACTATGCAAATAATTGTTATACTGTATTTTATTGGTATTTTAATTGTCATATTATTATTTTTTATGTTTTTTTTTCTGAATATTTTAAAACTGTGATTAGTGAAAACTGTGGTTGGCAGAACCAGTTGGTAGATTGTATTTCTAGGTAGGAAGATAATGGGATTTCTGAGAGTCTTCGTTGGCATGTGAAATGAGTCTGCCTGAGGCTTAAGGCAAAAAAAGGCTGGGTGTGGTGGCTCACGCCTGTAATCTCAGCACTTTGGGAGGCCGAGGAAGTTGGCTCACCTGAGGTCAGTTTAAGACGAGCCTGGAAAACATGGTGAAAACCCATCTCCAAAATTAGCCAAGTGTGGTGGTGCATGCCTGTAATCTTAGCTACTCGGGAGACTGGGGCAGGAGAATCGCCTGAACCTGGGAGGTGGAGGTTGTAGTACGCGGAAATCGTGCCACTGCACTCCAGCCTGGGCAACAGAGTGAGATTTCATCTCAAAAAAAAAAAAAAAAAAAAAAAAAAAAGAAAAGAAAAGTCCAAGAAAGGGAGAGAAGAGATAAAAGCTTAAGCTCTTGAATTGAACCACATCTGGAGATAGGATCTAATTTTGTGTTGTCAATTGTGCAAGCTTAAGCAAAAGCAGAGGTTCTGTCATTTGCATCCAAAAGAGTCCTGATACATTAACTCCTGGAACCCAAGAATTAGAAGGCATCTCAATAATGTAATCTCTCACCAGGTAAATAATGCCATATGTTACACTTCTGTCATTGGTTATGTAGGCTTTGTCTCCTTGTGAATTTCTCCAGCGACGGGAAGTCTGTTGTTACAGTTGGCAGTTCATTTCACTATTGGCCAACTATAGTTTCCAGACAGTTAAGTTTTCCTAATATCAAATAAATTGCCTTCTTAAACCAGCCCTTCACTAATCTTACTGACGCTCTCTGGAGCTTCACAGAAAAGTCAACTTGCTTCTTTAAAATAATTGAAGACAGTTATCTTGTCTCATTTCTTTCAAACATTCCTTCAGCTTTATTCAAAAGTTAACAGACTGCTCTGCTCTTCACCCTGCCCACATATGGTTTATAAATATTCTAGTTCTGTGGACCCCCTAAAACTTCCATTCAAATCTCTCAGAAGCTACCTGGGAGAAGGCCAGGGAGGCTATTGTTCACACCCCCACATCCTTTAGCTCTTTATGTTTATTTGTTTATGTTTCTGTACACTGCTTCATTTGAAAGGAAGGATTAGATAGCCACTGGTTATCTGGCTTCTTAAATGATTGTCTAATGCCAGAATTAATTGGAGTATGAAAAAATCTCTCTGGGTGTGGGCTGATATGCTCAAAGTTCATTTATGTTATCTGTTGTGATGCAGAAGCTGCGCTTTTACTGAGGAAGCCTACAACAGCTTTTGGCTCTGGGAAGCTTGGAATCTCCTGAAATTTCTAGATCTTTTATTGCATAAACAGCTACCAAGCCTGAATATTTATACATTTCCAATTGAAATATAGTAATGATAAAAATGTGAAAAAAATCTTGAGATTTGAGAGTTTTAAGTATATTTCATGCTAACATTAATATACTTTATATAAAATTTAGCTATAATATTTTCCAAAAGTCACAAATGTAATCCCTTATAGTAACCAGTCAATCAACTCAGAGATGCTTAAAGAAAAACCGTAATAACTGCCTCATTGTCTCTAACTCTACTCCTTGACTGAACCAATATGAACTGTTTGATTTGTATTCTCCCACACCAATCTATACATTCATACATATACACACATATATCAACTTACTTTTATGAGTGTGTCTAAAATAATTATTCATGGATTAGACAAATGCTTATGCAGTGATTATCTTTCATCAGACACTGTTCTATGCACGGGGAATACAAAGTGAACAAAACTCTGGCCTTCATGGAAGTTATATTCTAATGATGAGGAGAGAGACAATAGATAATATCATTGAGGCTGGGCGCGGTGGCTCACGCCTGTAATCCCAGCTCTCAGGGAGGCAGAGGCGGGAGGATAGCTTGAGCCCAGGAGTTCGAGACCTGCCTGGGTAATATAGCGAGACCCCGTTCTCCACGAAAAGGAAAAAAAAAAAGAGATAATATCGTTGAATAAAATGCATGATATTATTAGACACATTAAGTGAGAAAGCAAGATAGTGAGAAGTGAAGCCAACTGGACTTCCTGGGTTGAGTGGGGACTTGGAGAAATTTTCTGTCTGGCTAAAGGATTGTAAATGCACCAATCAGCCCTCTGTAAAAATGCAGCAATCAGCACTCTGTGTCTAGCTAAAGGATTGTAAATGCACCAATCAGCACTCTGTAAAATGGACCAACCAACGCTCTGTAAAATGGACCAATCAAGAGGATGTGGGTGGGGACAAATAAGGGAATAAAAGCTGGTCACCCTAGCCAGCAGTGGCAACCTGGTCAAAGCTTTGTTATTTGGCACTTCACAATAATCTTGCTGCTGCTCACTGTTTGGGTCTGTGCCACCTTTAAGGGCTGTAACACTCACCACGAGGTTGGCGGCTTCATTCTTGAAGTCATCAAGACCAAGAACCCACTGGAAGGAACCAATTCCGGACACAATAGGAAAGGGGGATTAGAAATGTTAGAAGGTTGCATTTTAGTTAGTGTAGCCATTGAGGATTTTTGTGTGAAGAGTCAGTCACATTTAGCGAAAGGGAAGAGTTAAGTACTACATTCCTGAAACAGGGTCGTCCTTGTGTGCTCAAAGAATGGCAAGTTGCCCAGCTCTGCTGGAACAAGATGATGGGGGAGATTGTAGAAAGAGGAAAAGTTAGAGGAATGTCAGTGTCAGTCCCTCTAGGACCTTAAAGTTCTTTGTTAAAACTTTGGATTTTACTCAAAAATAGAATGAATGATTTTGATCCAAGGACTAACATTTGGCTGCCTTGCTGAGAATAGACTGAAGGATGTCAAGTGCATAAGAGGAAGCCAGTTAGAAGGCCATTGTAATAATCCAGGTGAAAGGTGCAGGTACAGGCAAGTGGAAGTGGGTGTGGTATAAAGTGATAGAATTCTAGTTGTATTTTCAAGATTGAGTCCTCAATATACTGAGGGACCAGAAATGGTTATAAGACAAAATGGAGAGCCAAGGGTGATACCAAGGCTTTTAGCCCCCAAACTCGAGGAATAGAGTTGCTGTAGCTTAGATAAGGCAGACTGCAAAATGAGTAGGTGTTTCCAGGAGAGAGACCAGAAGTCAAATTTTAGGCATGTTTAACTTGGAGATGCCAGTTAGACATTATTTTAATAGCTGTGTCATATTCCATAGCATGAATATAACATTATTTAACTTGTTGCTAAAATTCAGGTTGTTAACAGCCTTTTGCAAGTATAAATCCCACTGTGATTTTTCCAAGGCTGGATTCTTACTGGTACATTCTCAGGATAAATGTCACCTATTGCTCAGAGGTGCCCTTTCTTGACTACCTACTCTAAAGTTATAAGTTATCACAATACCCCATTTAGAGTCACTCTACAGCATTTATCTCTGCTTACTATTTTTCTTTACATGTTTATTTTTCAGTTTTTCTCCCTTAGAATATAAGTACTGTAAGACGAGGGCCCTGTCTGTCATTTGTGATTGGCACAGAATAGGTACTCAATAAATATTCAAAGAGTAAAAACCAGGTGCACAAATCCTCATGCATGAGTGCTTTTGTTTCTATAGGATAGATTTCCAAAAAGTGGTATTGCTGTGTCAAATTTTATTTTTAATTGTACTGATATTGGCAGACTAAATTCCTAAAACATCATAGCAATCAATTCTCCCACGGACAATGGAATGCATGAAAGCAGCATTTCCACATGTCAATCTAAGCACTGGGTGATTTTATCCTTTGATTTTTTTTTTTTCTGAAATCTACTTTTTTGAAAAAGAAATAAAATTTCTCTGCTTTTAACAGCTTTAAGTAGTTTAAGTAATTAACATATAGTTAATGAACTCCTGAGTAAGGCAGCAAAAATTTGTTTAGGTCTCTTTTTGAGATTGTCTTAAAAGACTGTAATCACTTTAACCTTCTAGTATTATTTGATGTTGTGAGTATCGGTAGGTTTATCAAGGATAGATTTAACTTCTCAGTCCATTTCCCTTTAGTGTCTGGAAACTTGAAACCATTAAGAGAGTAAGGCTCTTCTTGTTATAACACCTGATGGATTTTTTTTCAGAGATTTATGAGATGAAGTTCTGTAAAGCTGTATTTTAAAATGCATGCATGCTGAATCATCCCAGGAGAGCAATATGAATAGTGGTATAATTGCTATAAAAAATGTTGGGTCCATGTTGAAAATAATTTATTTCTTTATAAAATCTATGAGGTTGTGCAGCCTTCTGGCTGAAACAGATTATATATATCTTCATTCAAGAAAAGTAGACACTGATTTTTCACCACTTCAAATGGCCTTTTCAAGATGTTCACCCATATCATTCATCCGTGAGGAAGCTTTTTATTGTTGTTGCTCCTTTACTGCCATTTGCCCTTAATTTTCTGGTTTGAATCTCTTGTTTTCATCCAGTTGTAATATTTTCTTCCCACTCTAGGAGTCAGAATGTGTTTAAAGTAAGATCACACAAAGTCTGAGATTCTGAGTTCACGTTCCTCTTCCACTCTGAACCTGTGGGGTGTTAACCAAGCTCTACAATCTCTTTGTTGCAATTTATCAGCATAAACATTTTGGTTATGAAGTTGTCTGTCAGCCAGATGGATGGACTTGTAGCATTATCGTAATAGTACCCTAAAATCCCAACATTTGACTAGAAAAAAAAGTTATGTAAAAATCTCCTTGCTGACAAATCAGTTCATCAACAGCATTTGTTGAGATTCTTCTGGAAACCAGTCACTGTGTAAGGTCTGTTCCCAGTCTCTCAGCCATAATTCCAAACCTAGAAAGCTTCAATAACAGCAAGACCTGGTCTGAAATTACTTGATGGAAAACCTGAACTGAACTGACTTGAGGCTATTTGTAGTTTCTATTTATTCCACTTTAAATAAATAGTCATATCTTTCTCTGCAGAGATATTAATGTGCATGCATATGAGGTGTGTAGACCCCACTGGAGGTGATAAGTAGTACAAAGTTTATGTAACAATATTACCTTTCAAGTGCCAAAATAATTGAAATTCTGAAACCCAGGGATTTGGGGTAAAAGCTGGTGGAATTGTGGGTAAATCTATATGAATACTGACTATATAAAGAATTACATTATTTCACAGGTATAGTAATATAGAGTGAACACCAAGCCTAAGTGGCTTTACTGGAGACTTGTTTTCAAATATTTTAGGGTAAAAATAACTTTATTCTTATATAAACAATTTCAGTGAATACAAAAAAGGGTGTAGTAATCAACACATCATATTAGGTTAGCAAGAATATGAAGAATAAAAATTACAGATCCATTTTAGTAAAAATACATAGATACAAAAAAATTCTAAATTACATACATTTGGCAAATTGAATCCAGCAATATGTAGAAAAAATACAATAATGATCAAGTTGGATTTATTTCAGTAATGCCAGATTATTTATCCTTAAAAATTAATCAGTGTAATTCATCACACTAACAATATGTTAGAGAAGAAAAGTATATGATCATATTAATATATCAGAAGAAAATACTTGAAAAATTTAACGTCTAACCCCATAATGAAAACTCATAGCAAAGGAGAAACAGTGATATTCTTAATCTGATGAAAGATGTCTGCAAAAACCACAACATATGTCATTCTTAATGGTGAAAAGTTGAATTTTTTTTTTAAATTGAGAGCAATGGAAGGATTCTAATATCACTACTTCTACTTAACATTTCACCTGATATCCCAGCCTGTGCACTAAGGCAATAAAGAACAGTATAAGACAAAAGAATTATAAATAAACAAATGAAGCTGTCATTTTTCATGACTTACTCGATCATATATGTAGACCATCAAAATAATTTACCTATAAATTATTAGAAATAATAAAAAGAATTCAAAATCTAGCAACATTACTGGATTAAAAATCAATATAAAAACTTGATTTTTCTTTTTCTTTTTCTTTTTTTTCTTTTGAGACGGAGTCTCGCTCTGTCGCCCAGGCTGGAGTGCAGTGGCGCGATCTCAGCTCACTGCAAGCTCCGCCTCCTGGGTTCCCGCCATTCTCCTACCTCAGCCTCCGGAGTAGCTGGGACTACAGGCGCCCGCCACTACGCTCGGCTAACTTTTTGTGTTTTTAGTAGAGACAGGGTTTCACCGTATTAGCCAGGATGGTCTCGATCTCCTAACCTCGTGATCCGCCCGCCTCGGCCTCCCAAAGTGCTGGGACTACAGGCGTGAGCTACCGCGCCCAGCCAAAAACTTGATTATTCTATTTAACAGCATTAACATTGTGAAAATACAACTTTTAAAAAAATACTATTTGGGCTAGTTTTCATGAAAACAAGTGTCTAGGGTCAAATCTAACAAGGGATGTTATAACATTTCTACTTAAATAATTGTGGAATATTATGACAAAATTAATGGAAAGCTAAATGGAGGGATGTGCAATAAGCATGGATTGAAAGACTGTTAAAAACATGAATTATCTACAAAGTGCTTTAAAACTTCAGTTAAATCCTAATCAAAATCCAAATAGTTTTTAGACATGTACACATATGTATATGAAAATGAAAATGGCTAAGATTATCCAAGGTGTTTTTTTTTTAAGAATAAAATAAGATAGAAAGATTTGGTATATTAGATATAAGACATCTTAAGAAGTTACAGCAACTAAGACACCGTTATATTAATAGAGAAATAGATAATGTAACAGAAGTTAATTACATCCATAAATGACTCCTTGATTCATTTATGGTACAGAATGGTAGGGAAAAGATCTCTTCAATGAATATTGCTGGAATAATTTAAACACTTGATTGAAAAACAAAGAAACGAATTTGATCTCAATTTCTCACCATACATAAATGTCAATTTCAGATAGACTGTTGATCTAAGTGTAAAGGGCAAAACAATAAAACTTATAAGCTACAAAGAAAAAATATTTTCATATTCTCGTCATTACTAAATTATTACTTAAAAAGTACACAATAAGCATTATCCTAAAGAAAAAAGATTCAAATGTGATTACATTGAAATTAGGAACATCTATACATGAATGACTCCATTAAGAGAGGAAAAAATAGAATGGAAAAAGATATTGTAAATGTATCAACTGATAAAGGATTTGTCAGGATATAAAAATAACTCATACATATTTAGAGCAAAACAACAGAAACTCCAATAGAAAATGGCAAAGGCTTTGAACAGGCATTTCACAGAAGAGGAAATTCAGATGGCCAATATTAACATATAAAGAAGTGCTTAACTTCCTAAGTTCTCTGAAAAATTCAACTTAAAAGCATGATTAGATGTCTCTTGCTTTTGCCAACATAGCTGAAATGAACAATTCTGATGATGGCAGGTGTTGACAAGAATGGGATCAACAGAAACATTTTTATCTTATAGGTTAAAGTGTGAGCTGGAACAAATACTGGAAAATAATTTTGACATCATCTATTAAAGTTGAAGATACACGTATCCTGTGACCCAGCAATCTTTTGTGTCATGGAGGAAACTCTTGATGCAATAGGAGGCTCCAAGTACACTATCAGGCATTCTATCCCTAAACTCATGAAACACAATAATTCACAGGCCAAATTGAAATGCTTAAATCCATATGGTTTATTGACCCAGTTAAACTGAATATTCTTAAATAATATAATAGAAAAACATTATAATACTTCAGGGCATATACCACAAAAATGCATGCTTATATGCTTCAGGATGAAAGTGTAAAACGATAGCAGATATAAATTAACCAAAGCTTGGCTAAATAAATTAAAATTTATAGAATGGCATATACTATACAGCAGGGAAAAATAAATAATTGAGGATCTGTCAGTAACAACCTGAATAAATCTTAACCATCTAATGTGAATGAAGGAAGCCAGCCCCCAAATAATGCATGTGTTAAGATTCCATTTATATTAAGTTCAAAAAAGAGTCAAAATAAAACTATAGGTAGCATCTAAGGATCCAACCTCGGAAATGGGGTCATGAGGACTTTTACAGATCTGGTCCCTGGTGAAAAGCGGCTTTCTTTTTGTATAACAAAACCAATTATATAAAAAACAAAACCACTTAAAATCTCTGAAAATTGTCCTAAGAGCATACAGCAAATAAATACATATTTATTCAAGAAAAGCTATGAAATCTGAGTAAAGAAGTAAGTCTATGACACAGCAACCATTGCCTGCTCCTTCCTCCTTCCTTCATCTCATCACGACAGAAGCTCTACTTCAGGTAGGGGTTACAAAGGTATGGGCTCTCTTTTCGCCCACCTTCCTGCCAGCATTGCTCATCTGTGCTACAGCTCTATGTGACAGAAGATAAACTCCACATGGACATGGTTGAGAGGTCAGATGCTCTCTTCATCCACCTAGCCTCCACTTATAGGAAGGAAGCTGTATGCCTGGTATGATAGGCTCAGAATACTGGTTGCCTGTGCCCTAGCTTGCTTGTAGAGTGAAGATCAAGAGAGGCAAGTTGAGAAGACTGAAGGCTACTGATCCCACTCAGTGCCCATCCTTTTGGTAATGCATGGGTGCTAATCTGAGAGAAGCAGATAACTGTTCCAGCTGTGGAGCAATGGTTGAGAGAGTATGTATAGGAGGAGAGGCAGGCTATAAGAATAAACAGTTTTGAAGTTTTTCCCAAGGGAATTGATTTTATTTTGAAAGTTTAAGCCTAAGCGTGCTCTCGGAAGCAATGGAGATTTTGGTAAGTAATTGAGAGGAGGCTGGTAGGCCCATGAAAGTAACAAGATAAACTGCAGGCCAGCTAGTTTGCCTGAGAGAACCAGGGAAAGAGAGATATAAGAGCCCTCTTGGTGTCAGAAGAAACTTCAAAGACTACCTGTGCAAAACTACCTGTGCAAAGAAGCCAAAATTTAATTATATCAGACTGTAGATTAATTTATGTCTAGAATGTTGTCTAAAACAATAGAGCAATTAGCTGGCAATTAGTGGAGCCTAATAGCTTGGAGTGATAACAGTGACAGAAGGCTTAACAGAAACATCATGGAAAGAGATACTCGAGAGAGCTTTGCTAAAGCCACTGGCATCTCAGGGTGACTATGCACATGACCAAGGCTACACTCTGTGGAATAGCATCAGAGGCTTCATGCTGTGGGGCAAGCAGATATTATTAAAATAAGATAGCCAAGTCACTAAACAAATAAGTAACCAAGCAACAACAAACAAAAATCAGAATAGGGGAGACAAGATAAGTATTGAGGGTTGCTACAAAAATATTATAAAAAATTTCTAGCTATCAACAAAAAATTATAAGACATGCAAAAAAAAAAACAGAAAAAAATGACTTACATGCAAGAAACAAAAGAGGAAGCAGAAACTGCCTTTGAGGAGTCCGTAAGTCAGATTTAGCAGGCAAATCTTTAAAGCAGACTTAAAAATACGTTCAGAGAACTAAAGGAAATCATAATGACAAAAGTAATGTATGATGGGAGTGTCCCATCAAATATAGAATATCATTCAAAAGATAGAAATTATGTAGTAAGAGAAACCAAATAAAATTTCTGAAGATAGTAAGTATACTAACTAAAATGAAAAAATTACTACAGGTGCTTACCAATAGCTTTAAAATGGAATGAGCAAAGAATCAACACACTTGAAGATAGATAATTAAAGATTATGCATTATGAATAAGATAAAAAATGAAAAAAATACCATCAAGACCTCAGAGAAATGTGAGACACAAATAACAATATCAACTTATACACATTAGGGTTATCAGAATGAGAAGAAAGAAAGAAGCAGAAAAAATTCAAATAAATAATATCTGAAAACTGGGTAAGTTTGATGAAAAACTTTAATATTTGCATCTAAGAACCTCAATACATTCCAAGTAGAATGAAGTCAGAGAGACTCAAAATCAGACAAATTATAGAAAAATGTTAAAGGCCAAATACAAAGAGAAAATTCTTGAAAGCAGCAAGAGAGTAAGAACTCCATTAAATACAAAGTCATTCCATAGGATTGACAGCTTATTTATCATTAAAAACAATGAAAGCCAGGAGGCAGTGAGATGACATATTCAATGTGGTCAAAGAAAAAAATTCCAACCAACAATTTTATATCTAGCAAAATTATGTTTCCAAGATGAATTAAAAATAAAAAAGACATTTCAAGATAAAAATGGAAAGAAGGTATTGCTACAAATTATAGTAATCAGCAAAGTGTGGTATTGGCATAAGGACAGAGCCCTACATCAAAATGTAATAGAAATGAGAGTTAGAAATAAACCCTCACATTTATAGTCAATCAACAATAGTGCCAACATAATTCAGTGGGGGGAAGGATAGTATTTTCAACAAATGTTGCATGAATAACTGTATATCCAAATACAAAAGAAGGAAGTTAGACCTCTTCCTCAAACCATATTCCCAAGTTGACTCAGAACTATAAAATTCAATTAA
This sequence comes from Rhinopithecus roxellana, assembly GCF_007565055.1. NCBI lineage: Eukaryota > Metazoa > Chordata > Mammalia > Primates > Cercopithecidae > Rhinopithecus > Rhinopithecus roxellana. The sequence goes on from NC_044551.1 coordinate 38,164,151, forward strand.
GAAAATATAGGAGTTTTAATGATTGCCATTCTAACTGGTGTGAGATGGTATCTCATTGTGGTTTTGATTTGCATTTCTCTGATGGCCAGTGATGACGAGCATTTTTTCATGTGTCTGTTGGCTGTATGCATGTCTTCTTTTGAGAAATGTCTGTTCATATCCTTTGCCCACTTTTTGATGGGGTTGTTTGTTTTTTTCTTGTAAATTTGTTTGAGTTCTTTGTAGGTTCTGGATATTAGCCGTTTGCCAGATGAGTAGATTGCAAAAATTTTCTCCCATTCTGTAGGTTGCCTGTTCACTCTGATGGTAGTTTCTTTTGCTGTGCAGAAGCTCTTTAGTTTAATTAGATCCCATTCATCAATTTTGGCTTTTGTTGCCATTGCTTTTAGTGTTTTAGACATGAAGTACTTGCCCATGCCTATGTCCTGAATGGTATTACCTAGGTTTTCTTCTAGGGTTTTTATGGTATTAGGTCTAACATTTAAGTCTCTAATCCATCTTGAATTAATTTTTCTATAAGGTGTGAAGAAAGGATCCAGTTTCAGCTTTCTACTTATGGCTGGCCAATTTTCCCAGCATCATTTATTAAATAGGGAATCTTTCCCCCATTTCTTGTTTTTCTCAGGTTTGTCAAAGATCAGATGGCTGTAGATGTGCGGTATTATTTCTGAGGACTCTGTTCTGTTCCATTGGTCTATATCTCTGTTTTGGTACCAGTACCATGCTGTTTTGGTGGCTGTAGCCTTGTAGTATAGTTTGAAGTCAGATAGCGTGATGCCTCCAGCTTTGTTCTTTAACAGGTGCTGGAGAGGATGTGGAGAAACAGGAACACTTTTACACTGTTGGTGGGATTGTAAAGTAGTTCTACCATTATGGAAAACAGTATAGCGATTCCTCAAGGATCTAGAACTAGAAGTACCATATGACCCGGCCATCCCATTACTGGGTATATACCCAAAGGATTATAAATCATGCTGCTATAAAGACACATGCACACGTTATGTTCATTGTGGCACTATTCACAATAGCAAAGACTTGGAATCAACCCAAATGTCCATCAGTGACAGACTGGATTAAGAAAATGTGGCACATATACACCGTGGAATACTATGCAGCCATAAAAAAGGATGAGTTTGTGTCCTTTGTAGGGACATGGATGCAGCTGGAAACCATCATTCTCAGCAAACTATCGCAAGAACAGAAAACCAAACACCGCATGTTCTCACTCATAGGTGGGAACTGAACAATGAGATCACTTGGTCTCAGGAAGGGGAACATCACACACCAGGGCCTATTATGGGGAGGGGGGAGGGGGAGGGATTGCATTGGGAGTTACACCTGATGTAAATGACAACTTGATGGGTGCTGACGCGTTGATGGGTGAAGCACACCAACATGGCACAAGTATACATATGTAGCAAACCTGCGTGTTATGCACACATACCCTAGAACATAAAGTATAATAATAAAAAAAATATATAGGAGTTAACCTTTGTGACTTGGAGCTAGGCAAAGCCTTTTAAAATATCATACCAAAAGCACATCACAAAAGAAAAATTAGATCAATCTGGATTCATAGAAATTTTAAAAATGTGTTCCAATGGTAAAATCAAGAAACCAAAAATACAACCCATATAACAGGAGAAAAATTTGCAAATAAAATATCTGATGAGGGACTTCTATCCAGAATAAATAAATAACTGTTATAATTCAATAATAAAAAGGCTAATAATCCAAATTTTAAAAAGGACAAAGATCTGGGAATACTTTTTTTCAGAGAGACTCCCACCCTACATCCTCTCTCTCTTTATATATATGTGTGTGTGTGTATATATATATATATACGTATATACACACACACACACACACATATATATGATATACATGGGAAGATGGTCAACGTTATTAGTCATTCAGAAAATGCAAATTCAAACCATTGTATATGGGTAAGTTTTGTGGCACCCAAAAACGCTATAGTACATCAAAGATCACTGGTCACTATAACAGATTAATAACAATGAAAAAGTTTGAAATACCAAATTCTTGTGAGAATTACCAAAATGTGACATAGAGACATGAAGTGACCACATGCTGTTGGAAAAGTGATGCCAATAGACTTGTCTGATACAGGGTTGCCACAAACCTTCAGTTTGTAAAAATTGCAGTATCTGCAAAGTATAATAAAGTGAAGTTCAATAAAAAAGGTATACCTGTAGTTACGCAGTGAAATAATGTTTGGCAATAAAACAGAATGAGGTACTGATGTATGCTAAAACATGAGAGAACTTTGAAGACGTTTTGCTAAGTGAAAAGCTAGTCACAAAAAAGATTATATTGTATGATTCCACTTTAAAAAAATATAAGGTAAATCTACAGACACAGAAAGTAGATTATTTTCTCAAGGGTTGGGGTGTTGGATTAAAAAAATGGGAAATGACTGCTAATGAGTACCAGCTTTTTTGGCAGTGAAGAAAATATTTTAAAATTATGGTGATGGCTGTACAACTCTTTGAATTTATTAAAACTATTGAATTATGTATTTTAGATGGGCAAATTGCATGATATGTACATTGTATCTTTATTATACTGCTATATTTAGAAAACAAAACCAGTAGTGTTCAGGAATGCATGGTTAGGTATTGTAAAACAAGTCGAGGGAGTGAATACTATAAAACTCAGAATGTGGTTTCCTCTGTGAGAGAAAAGGAATTAAATTACAGATAAAGCAATGTGAAAAGGAGGATGATTCTGGAGTGCTGTTTATTTCTATTTCTTGACCCAGATGGGTCAAGATGGTTATACACATCTTATTTTATAATAATATATTAGCTGTCCATTTATGTTTTAAATGTGTGTATATGTTTATGTAATACTTCAGAGTAAAAATGTAATTAAAAAACTATACAAAGGAATGAATTGGAAAGATGATGACATTATGAGTGAGATAAACCCATTAATCAATCAGAAATGCAGGCACACACACATACTACTAGGAAGGGAGGTTTGATTTTGCCAGAACCCCCATCCTTCATATCAGATTATCCAGGAGATCCAATTGGGTTTCTCATCCTCTACCAACCTCAATCCCTAGTGATGTTTGATCACGCTGGCTTTTCTCTCCCACTAGGTCAGTTTAGCTAAAATTCCCTTTTTATCTCTCATATTTCCTCCTAGTAATTTGTCATCTACTGACCCCCCGCCCCACTCTCCTCCTTTGTTATACATTCCCATTTGCCCATGCTGTATTTGGAATTGAGCCCAGTTCTATACAAAGGAGTCCTTCCCTCTATTAGTCCCGAATAAAATCTATTTTTACCACTTTAACTGCTAACCAGCTGTACAGGTAAAAAGGTGTGATATGTTTTCTCACCTACAATAAGAGTCACAGCTGACACTCATAACAAAAGATAGGTTAATAAGAGAAAAGCATAACATGTTTATTTAATCAAAGTGTTACTTGGTACAAGAGCCTTCAGAAATGAGACCCAAGGACCCAGGGAAAACTGCCCTTTTTTATGCTTATGTTTGATGTGTTATGCCCAGACCCTTTATTCCCCGAAGAAGTCCACCAGAATCCGGAGTCAAAGCCAAGCGGCAAGGATCTTTAATGCAAGTTCGAACTTGGTCCCTCTGTTTTACAACGTACAAGAGGGCCCCGAATGATGCATGTGGCCGCTCTTTATAGCCCGATGCATACAGGATATGCAAGGTTACAGAGGTACAAAGGAATTCTTTTGGTTGCAGCATTACAACTGGTAATTGGTTAATACAATTAACAGTTTTCCATTTGTTCCCGCGCTTTTAGTAAAACTACAAATGGTTGTGATCTTATCAGGGGCTCTCTAGGTGGTGTGTGTGAGGTGGGGGGGTGTGTTGGGCTCAGGAAGTTGGGACAAAATAGAGGATTGTGTTCGTACTGGGCCCAGGACTAAGATATGTGGCAGACACCGGTAATTAGAGCAGGACAGAGACTTTCACAACGTTTGTCCTTACAATGTCCGGAGTCTATAGATAACCTAATTAACCTAATCCGTTAGGTCTGGGGTCGATCTTTAACTAGGCTGAGGGCGCCGCCCAGGCTGTCAGGGCCCGGGGCGCCGCCGGGCTGTCAGGGCGCCGCCCGGGCTGTGAGCCTGTGGACTTCATTTCTGCCTTTTAGTTTTTTTTTCCAGTTCATCTCTTTCAGATGAAGAATGGACAGCCAGGTGGAAATGTGATTGGACAAAAGGACATAATTTAATGGTGAGAGAATGAAGGGGAAAACCCAGCAAGGCCTGTCTGTTCAGATTCTTCTTGACTTCTTTCTGTAACGTTCCTTCTTTCTGGGTATAGGGCAGGATTACTCTGGAATGAGGGTCTTGAAAGGAGAAGAGAGAAGTGACTTTTTGGCTTATGGCTGACTTTGGGGGACAGGGATTCTAATTTGTATTAATTGCCTTGGAGAAGAGTAATTTTGGTTTCTGTGAATTGCTTCAGGGGTAGAAAGATGGTTGGGAGACAGAAGAACAGGAGAAGATCAGACAGACTTTGCTTTTGAGGCCTTCCAATCTCCTTAGGTCAAAGTAAGCAGCATACCAAAGTAATGTTCTTTGGCTATCATATTCTGAGCCCCAACACAGCTCTGGTTTTCTTTGACAGTAGCTAGCAATTTTCTTTCCCATTTTTCAGCTTAGAAAACAGAGGATCAGAAATTTCAAATGACTCACATAAGGTTACCCATTTGGAAAGTGGCCCTGCAGGCACTGCAATTTAGTTTATCTCTAGAATCTGTTTCTCAGTCTCTACATTTGAGCAATAATACGTTAAACATAACTTCACCATACATCTCCTATTCACCTTTGTTTCTTGTCCACCACTTGAGAGAGGCAGGAAAGGCCTTATTTACTCCTAAGAGAAAGAAAGGGAGACTTATTAGTCTTAAAGTGACTCATACAAAGATAGTGCTAAGACATGACAGGCAAAATTCAAATCCAGTTCACTTGTCTGCAGGTCCACACATTTCCTTGACACCCCTGGAGAGCTCGTTGATCATTGGGTCCTCAGATCACATGGTCACATTTCCATCAGGCTTTTCTTGTTTTCCTTGTTTTCAAGTGTTGGGTTGTTTTGTTTTTGTTTTTACCATAGAGTTACTGAAGAAAAACCAAATTGAAACATGCATATCTTCTTGAGTCGCTTGAGAATGCTTTAACTGTCTTAAATTGTTTAGGCACATCATGTTTTAAACTGAAACTCTTGCACTGCAAGCCAAAATCTACCTTGCTTTTTGGAGAGCATGCTCCTGTCTAGCCTCTTCAGCCTTTGCAGAAACAGCATAGTATGGACTAAATCCTCTGGAGATATTTTCTCCCTAAAGTCTCCTCTGCCCTCCCACACAAATGCTGGAACATCATTAACACCCCCTGTAGGAGTTCATTCATTTCTTCCCCTGTAACCACAGGGAACTCAACAGCTCTTAAGAGCTCTCCTTACCAGCCAAATAATAAAATACATTGACAACTGTTTCTTTGGCAGCTTGATATAATTAGAGATATTTGCATCTCCTGATTTTTCACACTTCTCAAGAACAATGTGAGTTAATGACAGCATAGGGTCCTGGTTTCCCAGCTTCCCTTCGTAGAATGTCAGAACAGAAAAGGGACCTATTTTTAAGAACTGTTCTGACTTCTACAAATGAGGAAACAAGGACTCAAAAGGAAAATGACAGGCTTAAAGTGAGTTAGTGGCTGAGAAAAGATTAGAAACCATGTCTTCTAACTCTTAGGTTTGTGCTCTTTCTTCAGTTTTATATTGCATGAGTTTATATTACAAGATCAGCTACATCTCAATTGCTGGGGTTATCTCGGCAATTGAGGTTGTAGTCTCAAAAGGAGCACAATTGTGGGGATATCTAGAAAATGAGCCTCTTAATTCAGAAATATCTCAGACTGCTAATATTCAACGAGATAGCAAACGTTAATGATAGAAATATAATTGCAAGAGGACAGCAAAGAAATAAGACTATTTTAAGGGAAATGGTCCTCAGGATTATGACATAAGAAGATAGCTAATACCTTTTAAATCCAAAAGCATATGCATTGAATATCAGAATATTATCAGTCATTATGACAAACAGTATGGAAAAGTATTTGGGGCAAGGTTGGTACCCAAAGCATACCTATTAATATAGAAGTGGGAAAGCTTGGTTTTGTGGTTCACCTTTGTAGTCTGATTGGTTGGTGGAAAAGGATACAGACATGAACTAAGAAGGTGTGGGTTATAATCTTGATCCCGAAAGTGGTTAGCAGAGGTGAATCTTTCCAAATCTTAGATTTGCATTGATAAAATGAGAAAAATGGACTAGATCTATAGTTTCTGAAACTTTACTGTGCATAAGAATCATCTAGAGGCCTTAGTAAAAAGCAGATTCTAGAAATTTATTCCCAGAGATTCTGATTCAACGAATTGGGGTAGGGCCCTTAAATTTGCATTGTATCAAGTACCCAAGAAGAGTCTTCTTTTTTTTTTTTTTTTTTTGAGATGGAGTCTTGCTCTGTCACCCAGACTGGAGTGCAGTGGTGCAATCTGGGCTCCTGCAAGCTCCGCCTCCCGGGTTCACGCCATTCTCCTGACTCAGTCTTCTCAGTAGCTGGGACCACAGGCGCCTGACACCATGCCCGGCTAATTATTTTTTTGTATTTTTTAAGTTGAGACAGAGTTTCACCGTGTTAGCCAGGATGGTCTTGATCCGCCGGTCTTCCAAAGTACTGGGATTACAGGCGTGAGCCACCGTGCCCTGCCGTACCTAAGAAGATTCTTATGAAGGTGCTTCTAGGACCACGCCTGAAAAAAAAAATACTAAGAAAAAAAAAAAAAACACATCAAAGGTCTGATATTTTGTGACTTTTGTTTCCTGCCTACGTAAACCTAGCAAATACTGAAATTCTCTGCTCTTTAATAGCACTTTCAGAACATTATCTGTTTGCTACTTTGGGTCATAAAACCACGCATTCAGTTTATGTATCAAACCATGAGCTTTTGTGGAGTCCAATGCAGCCTAGCAGGAGGAAACCTAAGTCTGAATTCCAATGCGAAGTGTTAGCCTATTTGGCTATGACTTCATTTCTTTTGACTTCCCAGGATGATGTTAGAAGCCTCTTGGTACTTTCAAAATAGTCAAATAAGAAGAGGCCCCTCTAATTCTTTAATTAAGCAAGTTTGACCTTCAAGACTCTAATTGCTCTTGACATCTAGCTTATTGCTTAATTAAACATGATGAGATATGAGATCTCACTTCTGGAAAAGTAGAGAGTCATGGTTATGTCTATTTTATTAAACTTCCTCTTTTATCTGGAAGACAGGGACTAAGATTATCATAGAATAATATCCCATCTCAGGGAGAAAGGATCCAGCAGACACCAAACCTGAGGTGAGTCATTATCCTTCTGAAACAAATAGAGTTTATGAAATTATCAGGCAGAGAGAGAAAAAAATAGAACTAAATCATTTTGCTGAATTATGGTAAAAGAAAAAACTTTGAAAAATTAAAAATGATGGCATTTCAATGAGCAACTGAATAGGAATAATTATTTTTTTCCATTTAAAAACAAATACAAAATGATACCAATTTTCATTCTTAATGTGTCCTTTTATGGCTTTTTAAGTGCCTCTGCATCTGCAGGAAAAAAATATTTGAGGAAGCCTTCTTTTGTGAAAGTCGTTGAGAGTTTTAAAAGATGATGTGTTTTATTTTTTGTTTTAAAGACCAACATATTGTATTTCCTCTATTTTCAGAAGGAGGTATATGAAAAATATTAGGGCAAAAAAAGAAAAAGATGTATGAAGTTATGTATGATTTCTCAAGATCATCTTGTTAACTTGAAAAACTTTTACAAGAAGTAATTACTGTACCACAGAATCTATTTGAGTATTCCGGTGACTTAACTAGATAACTTCACAGAGTTCAAACTCACTGAAGAATTGTGAGCCTTCCAGCCCAATTAGCTAGAATGACTCGGCATAAATTTTGTAATGATGAGATTGTGAAATTCTAACATGTTGGAGTGGGAAAGGGCCTTAGAGATCATTGATTCAAAGTCCAATCTTTTACAGTCGTGGAAACTGAGACAGAGGAAAGGACTGAGACAGAGGCAAGAACAGTAGGAGGAAACAGAACCAGGAGTCAACGCTTCTTACCCCTACCCTCCCAATATGGTGCCATTTTCCCAATACTTTAGGAATCAGATATAATCCATTGACCACAATAGTTGTCCTCTCCAGGATTTCTCTGTTGGAAAAAAAGAAACAAGCTAATTTGTTCCTAGATTAAGATTGATAGGTGCAGCAAACCACAATGGCACACGTTTGCCTATGTAACAAACCCACATATCCTGGACATGTATCCTGGAATGTAAAATTAAATTAAATTTAAAAAGTCGGGTGCAGTGGCTCACAAATGTAATCCCAGAGCTTTGGGAGGCCAAGGTGGGCGGATCATCTGAGCTCGGGAGTTTGAGACCAGTCTGACCAACATGGAGAAACCCTGTCTCTACTAAAAATACAAAATTAGCCAGATGTAGTGGCACGTGCCTGTATCCCAGCTACTAGGGAGGCTGAGGCAGGAGAATCACTTGAGCCTGGGAGGCATAGATTGTGGTGAGTCAAGATCTTACCATTACACTCCAGCCTGGGCTCAAATTCCATCTTAATATATATATATATATATATATATCTAAAATGTATTTTTTATTTGGGTCTATGTGTGTGTATATTTACATTATTTGAGTCTTTTTTTTTCACTTATCATTGTTCTCTAAGAATTCCCAACACCATTAAATATTCTTGGGAGAAAATGATTTGGCAGGATTGTATCCCATTTCATCGCTTGGAAATAATATAATCTCCACTTATTGGATTTTTAATTTCTAATTGTATTTTAAAATCTTTAACAGTGAGGGACACCTGGAGGCTGGAGTGCAATGGTGTGATGTCAGCTCACTACAATCTCTGACTTTCAGGTTCAAGCAGTTCTCTTGCCTCAGCCTCCCAAGTAGCTGGGATTAGAGGCATGCATCACCACGCTGAGTTAATTTTGTGTTTTTAGTAGAGATGGGGTTTGACTATGCTGGTCAGGCTGGTCTCAAACTCTTGACCTCAGGTGATCCACCCGCCTCCGCCTCCCAAAGTGCTGGGATTACAGACAGGAGCCACCACATCTGGACTGTTTGTTTGTTTGTTTGTTTATTATTACACTTTAAGTTCTGGGATACATATACAGAAAGTGCAGGTTTGCTACATAGTATACAGGTGCCATGGTGGTTTGCTGCACCCATCAATCTGTCATCTAAAATAGGTATTTCTCCTAATGCTATTCCTCCTCTTGCTCCCCACTCCCCAACAGTCCCCAGTGTGTGATATTCCCCTCCCTGTACCAATGTGTTCTCACTGTTCAACTCCCACTTATGAGTGATAGCATGCGGTATTTGGTTTTCTGTTCCTGTGTTAGTTAGTTGACAATGAGGGTTTCCAGCTTCGTTCGTGTCCCTACAAAGGACATGAATTCATTCTTTTTCATGGCTGTATAGTATTCTGTGGTGTATATGTGCAACATTTTCTTTATCCAATCTATCATTGATCGGCATTTGGATTGGTTCCAAGTCTTTGCTATTGTGAACAGTGTCACAATAAACGTATGTGTGCATGTGTCTTTATAGTAGAATGATTTATAATCCTTTGGGTATATCCCCAGTAATGGGATTGCTGGATCAAATGGTATTTCTAGTTCTAGATCCTTGAGGAATTGTCACACTGTCTTCCACAATGGCTGAACTAATTTACACTCCCACCAACAGTGTAAAAGTATTCTTATTTCTCCATATCCTCTCTAGCATCTGTTGTTTCCTGATGTTTTAATGATCGCCATTCTAACTGGCATGAGGTGGTATCTCAGTGTGGATTTGATTTGTATTTCCCTAATGACCAGTGATGATAAGCTTTTCTTTCATTTGTTTGTTGACTGCATAAATGCCTTCTTTTGAGAGGTGTCTGGTCATATCATTCAACCACTTTTTGATGGAGTTGTTTTTTTCTTGTAAATTTAAGTTCCTTGTAGATTGTGGATATTAGCCCTTTGTCCAATGGATAGATTGCAAAAATTTTCTCCCATTCTGTAGGTTGCCTGTTAAATCTGATGATAATTTATTTTGCTGTGCAGAAACTTTTAATTAGATCCCATTTGTCAATTTTGGCTTTTGTTGTGATTGCTTTTGGTGTTTTAGTCATGAAGTCTTTGCCCGTGCCTGTGTCCTGAATGGTATTGCCTAAGTTTTCTTCTATAGTTTTTATGGTTTTAGGTCTTATGCTTAAGTCTTTAATCCATCTTGAGTTAATTTTTGTATAAGGTGTAAGGAAGGAGTCCAGTTTCAGTTTTCTGCATATGGCTAGCCAATTTTCCCAATACCATTTATTAAGTAGGGAATCCTTTCCCCATTGCTTGTTTTTGTCAGGGTTGTCAAAGCTCAGATGGCTGTAGATGTGTGATGTTATTTCTGAGGCCTCTGTTCTGTTCCATTTGTCTGTATATGTGTTTTTCTAATAGTACCATGCTATTTTGGTTACTGTAGCCTTGTGGTATAATTTGAAGTTAGGTAGCATGATGCCTGCAGCTTTGTTCTTTTTGCTTAGGATTGTCTTGGCTATACAGGATCCTTTTTGGTTTCATGTGAAATTTAAAATAGTTGTTTCTAATTCTGTGAAGAAAGTCAATGGTAGATTGATGGGAATAGCATTGACTCTATAAATTACTTTGGACAGTATAGCCATTTTCATGAGATTGATTCTTCCTATCCATGAGCATGGAATGTTTTTTCCATTTGTTTGTGTCCTCTCTTATTTCCTTGAGCAGTGGTTTGTGGTTCTCCTTGACGAGGTCTTTCACATCCCTAGTAAGTTGTGTTCCTAGGTATTTTATTCTCTTTGTAGCAATTGTGAATGGGAGTTCATTCATGATTTAGCTCTCTGTTTGTCTATTATTGGTGTATAGGAATGCTTGTGATTTTTGCACACTGATTTTGTATCCTGAGGTTTTGCTGAAGTTGCTTATCAGCTTAAGGAGATTTTGGGCTATCATGATGTGTTTTCTAAATATACAATCATGTTATCTGCAAATAGAGGCAAATCGACTTCCTCTCTTCCTATTGGAATACGCTTTATTTCTTTCTCTTGCCTGATTGTCCTGGCCAGAACTTCTAATACTATGTTGAAGAGGAGTGGTGAGAGAGGGCATCCTTGTTTTGTTCCAGTTTTCAAAGGGAATGCTTCCCGCTTTTGCCCATTCAGTATGATATTGGCTGTGGGTTTGTCATAAATAGCTCTTACTGTTTTGAGATATGTTTCATAAATACCTAGTTTATTGAGTGTTTATAGCATGCAGGGTGTGGCCTTTTCTGCATCTATTGAGATAATCATGTGGTTTTTGTCATTGTTTCTGTTTATGTGATGGATTATATTTATTGATTTTTATATGTTGAAACAGCATTGCATATCTGGGATGAAGTTGACTTGATCATGGTGGATAAGCTTTTGGATGTGCTGCTGGGTTAGATTTGCCAGTATTTTATTGAGGATTTTTACATCAATGTTCATCAGGGATATTGGCCTGAAGTTTTCTTTTTTTGTTGCGTCTCTGCCAGGTTTTGGTATCAGGATGATGCTGGCCTCATAAAATGAATTAGGGAGGAGTCCCTCTTTTTCTATTGCTTGGAATAGTTTTAGAAGGAAGTGTAACACATCCTCTTTGTATATCTGCTAGAAATCTGTTGTGAATTTGTCTGGTCCTGGGCTTTTTTTTTTTTTTTTTGGTAGGTTATTAATTACTGCCTCAATTTCAGAACCTGTTATTGGTCTATTTAGGGATTCCACTTCTTTCTGGTTTAGTCTTGGGAGGGTGTGTGTCTCCAGGAATTTATCCATTTCTTCTAGATTTTCTAGTTTATTCGCTTAGAGAGCTTTACAGTATTCTGTGGTGATAGTTAGTATTTCTGTGGGATCAGTGGTGAGATCCCCTTTATCCTTTTTTATTGTGTCTATTTGATTCTTCTCTCTTTTGTTCTTTATTAGTCTGGCTAACAGTCTATCTATTTTATTAATCTTTTTTTAAACACACCTCCTGGATTCATTGATTTTTTTGAAGGGTTTTTGTGTCTATATCCTTCAGTTCTGAGCTGATCTATTTCTTGTCTTCTGCTAGCTTTTGAATTTGTTTTATCTTGCTTCTCTAGTTCCTTTAATTGTAATTTTAGGGTGTTGATTTTAGATCTTTCCCACTTTCTCATGTGGGCATTTAGCACTATAGATTTCCTTCTAAACACTGCTTTAGCTGTGTCACAGAGATTCTGATACATTGTATCTTTGTTCTCACTGGTTTCAAAGAACTTATTTATTTCTGTCTTAATTTTCTAATTTACCCAGTAGTCACCCAGGAGCAGGTTGTTCAGTTTCCATGTAGTTGTGCAGTTTTGAGTGAGTTTCTTAATCCTGAGTTTTAATTTGATTGCACTGTGGTCTTAGAGACTGTTATGATTTCCTTTCTTTGGTATTTGCTGAGGAGTGTTTTACTTCCCATTATGTGGTTGATTTTAGAATAAGTGCAATGTGGTGCTGAGAAGAATGTATGTTCTGTTGATTTGGGATAGAGAGTTCTGTAGATGTCTATTAGGTCCACTTGATCCAGAGCTGAGTTAAAGCCCTGAATATCCTTGTTAATTTTCTGTCTTATTGATCTGTCTAATATTGACAGTGGGGTGTTAAAAGTCTCCCACTATTGTTGTGTGGGACTCTAAGTCTCCTTGTAGGTCTCTAAGAACTTGCTTTATGAATCTGGGTGCTCCTGTATTGGGTACATATATATTTAAGATAGATAGATCTTCTTGTTGCATTAATCCCTTTACCATTAAGTAATACCCTTCTTTGTCTTTTTTCATTTTTGTTGATTTAAAGTTTGTTTTATCAGAGACTAGGATTGCAACTCCTGATTTTTTTTTCTTTCCATTTGTTTGGGAAATATGCCTCCATGCCTTTAATTTTTACTTATGTGTGTCTTTGCACATGGGATGGGTCTCCTGAATACAAAACATGGAAGGATCTTGATTGACTCTTTATTCCATTTGCCAGTCTGTGTCTGTTAATTGAGGAATTGAGCCCATTTACATTTGAGGTTAAAATTGTTATATGTGAATTTGATCCTGTCATCATGATGCTAGCTGGTTATTTTGCATATTGGTTGATACAATTTCTTCATAGTTTCGATGGTCTTAACATTTTGTTATGTTTTTGCAGTGGTTGGTACCAGTTGTTGTTGTTGTCGTTGTTGTTGTTGTTGTTGTTGTTGTTGTTTCCATATTTAGTGCTTCATTCAGGAGCTCTTGTAAGGCAAGCCTGGTGGTGACAAAATCCCTCAGCATTTGCTTGTCTGTTAAGGATTTTATTTCTCCTTCTCTTATGAAGCTTAGTATCGCTGGATGTGAAATTCTCGGTTGAAAATTATTTTCTTTAAGAATGTTGAATATTGGCCCCCACTCACTTCTGGCTTGCAGGGTTTCTGCAGAGAGATCTGCTGTTAGTCTGATGGACTTCCCTTTGTGGATAACTGGACCTTTCTCTCTGGATACCCTTAACATTTTTTCCTTCATTTCAACCGTGGTGAATCTGACAATTATGTGTCTTGTGGTTGCTCTTTTCGAGGAGTATCTTAGTGGTGTTCTCTGTATTTCCTGAATTTGAATGTTGGCCTGTCTTGCTAGGTTGGGAAAGTTGTCCTGTATAATATCATGAAGTGTCTTTTCCAACTTGGTTCAATTCTCCCCATCACTTTAGGTACACCAATCAATCATAGATTTGGTCTTTTCACATAGTCCAATATTTCTTGGAGGCTTTGTTCATTCCTTTTCATTCTTTTTTTCCTCTAATCTTGTGTTCACACTTTATTTCATTAAGTTGATCTTCAATGTCTGATATCCTTTCTTCCACTTGATTAATTCAGCTATTGATACTTGTGTATGCTTCACAAAGTTCTTTTGCTGTGTTTTTCAGCTCCATCAGGTAATTTATGTTCTTCTCTAAACTGGTTATTCTAGTCAGCCATTCCTGTAACCTTTTATCAAGGTTCTTATCTTCCTTGCATTGGGTTATAACCTGCTCTTTTAGCTTGGAGGACTTTGTTAACACCCAACTTCTGAAGCCTACTTCTGTCAGTTCGTCAAACTGATTCTCTGTCCAGTTTTGTTCACTTGCTGGTGAGGAGTTGTGATCCTTTGGAGGAGAAGATGCATTCTGGGTTTTGGAATTTTCAGCATTACTGCACTGCACTTCATCTTTGTGGATTTATCTACCTTTGGTCTTTGATGCTGATGACTTTTGGATGGGGTTATTGCATTGGCATCCTTTTTGTTGATGTTGATGTTACTGTTTTCTGTTTTTGGGTTTTTTTTTTTTTTTTTTTTTTTTTTCCTGAGAGTCACGCCCCTCTTCTGCAGGTCTGCGGGAGCCAGACCCTGTTTGCCTGGGTATCACCTGTAGAGGCTGCAGAACTGCAAAGTTTGCTGTCTGCTTCTTCCTCTAGAAACTTTGCCCCAGTGGATCACCTGCCAGATGCCAGCTGGAGCTCTCCTGTATGAGGTGTTTGTTGACCCCTGCTGGGCAGTGACTCCTAGTCAGGAGGCACAGAGGTCAGTGACTCACTTGAGGAGGCTGTCTGTCCCTTAGCAGAGCTTGATCACTGTGCTGGGAGATCCACTGCTCTCTTCAGAGCTGGCAGGCAGGAACGTTTAAGTCTCTTGATGCTGTACCCACAGTTGCCCCTTTTCCCCAGGTGCTCTGTCCCTGGGAGATGGGAGTTTTATCTCTATGGGGCTGCTGCCTTTCTTTCAGAGATGCCCTTCCGAGAGAGGGGGAATCTAGAGAGGCAGTCTGGCTACACTGGCTTTGCCATGCTGTGGTAGGGTTTGCCCAGTATGAACTTCCCAGTGGCTTTGTTTACACTGTGAGGGGAAAACCACCTACTAAACCTCAGTAATGGTGGACACCCCTGCGTCCACCAAGCTTGAGTGTCCCTGGTTGACTTCTGACTGCTGTGTTGGCAGTGAGAATTTCACGCTTGTGGATCTTAGCTTGCTGGGCTCTGTGGCGGGGAGACCCACTGAGCAAGACCACTTGGCTCCCTTGCTTCAGTCCCCTTTCCAGAGGAGTGAATGGTTCTGTCTTGCTGGGGTTCCGGGTACCACTGCGGGGGGAAAAAGAAAAAAAAACCTCCTAGCTAGCTCAGTGTCTGCCCAAACAGCTGCCCAGTTTTGTGCTTGAAACCTAGGTCTCTGGTGGTGTACGCATCTGATGGAATCTCCTGATCTGTGGGTTGCAATAAACATGGGAAAGGCATAGTACCTGGGCCAGATAGCACTGTCCCTCATGGCACAGTCCCTCACAGGTTCCCTTGGCTAAGGTAAGGAGTTCCTTGACCCTTTGTCCTTCCCTGGTGGGACAACGCCCCACCCTGCTTCTGCTTGCCTTTGTGGGCTGCACCCATTGTCTAACCAGTCCCAGTGAGATGAACCAGTTACCTCAGTTGAAAGGCAGAAATCACCCGCCTTCTGCACTCATCTCTCTGGGAGCTGCAGATCAGAGCTGTTCCTATTCAGCCATCTTGCCAGATCCCCTCCCCTTTTTTAAAAAATATAAATTCCTAGACTCAGAATATCTGAGTAAAGGGGTGAACCCATTTTTAGGTTTTTGAAGGTCCTGAGCAAACTGAGAAAATAAAGAGTAAGGACTTGGAGGTCAAAATGTCACAATTGCTAAGACTAGAGTGGAGGATGCATCTTAGCTTAAAGGTCCAGTGGGCCTCCTAACTGAAACCATGCTTAGACTTAGGACATTTAGGAGCAACAGGGAAAAAAATACCTGCTTCCTGCAGAAAGTGCATGCCAAAGAGAGAAAAAAAAAGGAGATTAGTTGAGGAGACATGTGATATGATTTGGCTCTGTGTTCCCATCCAAATCTCATCTTGAATTATACTCCCATAATTTCCGTGTGTTGTGGGAGGAATCTGGTGGGAGATAATTGAATCATGGGGATGGTTTCTCCTATACTGTTCTCATGATAGTGAATAAGTCTCACAAGATCATGTAGTTTTATAAGGCGTTTCTGCCTTTGCTTCCTTCTCATTCTCTCTTGCTGCTGCCGTGTAAGAAGTGCCATTTTCCTTCCACCATGATTGTGAGGCCTCATTAACCACGTGGAACTGTGAGTCCATCAAACCTATTTTGCTTCCCAATCTTAAGTATGTATTTATCAGCAATGTGAAAACAGAGTAATACGACATGCATAATTTCTCTTCCCCCAAGTTACCAATCATGTAAATCACTCTACTCTTTCTTTGTGTAACCAGTGAATAAGCAGGAAATATTTAGGGGTATCATGCATATTGAAATTTCCTCCACATAGAAGGACACATCAAGAGTGGAAGAAGGGGCTGGGCACAGTGGCTCATGCCTGTAATTCAAGCACTTTGGGAGGCCGATGCAGGTGGATCACAAAGTCACGAGTTCAAGACCAGCCTAGCCAACATGGTGAAACCCCATCTCTACTAAAAATACAAAAATTAGCTGAGCATGGTGGCTGGCGCCTGTAGCCCCAGCTACTGAGGAGGCTGAGGCAGGAGAATCACTTGAACCTGGGAGGCAGAGGTTGCAGTGAGCCAAGATTGCACCACTGCACTTTAGCCTGGGCAACAGAGCAAGACTCCATCTCAAAAGTAAAAATATAAATAAATAAATAAATAAATAAATAAATAAAAGAGTGAAAGAAGCTTCTTCTTTCTCCAAATATTTACCAAATTTCTTCTTCATTAATCATCTCTTGACTATACTAAGTGTTAGGTACTGTGCTAAGTACTAGATGGAACCGGATGGATTAAGACATAATTTCTACTCTCAGGTCACTTTAGCGTGTGTTATTCAAGGGGCTTTCACATTCTTAATTTGATGGGGATTATTTTATACAGCTCCCTGTGAAATATGAGTATATCCTGTCTTAGGGCTGAGCGTATAGCAAAATGGGGCCACAGAGATAAGCACTAGCTGGAACCGTATTGCTTACTTATTCCCTGAAAGAAGGTTGAGAATGTTAAAAATTAATCTTCCTTTGGGACAATGTATGGTGTTCAAAATATCCCTTACTACTTGGTCTATCACGTAGTAATGATAGCGATAATAGTAGCAGTTATGCGTTGAAGATTTACTATGTGTCAGCTTCTGTGATAATCCGTTTATGAAGGTTTTTCCTTGAGTATTTTTCATAGCTCTAGAAAAACTGAGGCTCAGAGAGGTTGTGAGTAACATGTCCATGGGCATCCAATTACTAGGGAGATGAACTGTAATTGAAATTCAGGTATATATAACTACAGGACTTCAACATATAACTATTGCACTTCAAAGTAGAATAAAGAAGCAGGTACTTCCACAGTTAAGTATACTGTAGTCACAGAAAATCTCAGAAAAAGGGATAGTCCACATGTTCAGGCAGATGAGTGACCATCCAGGAAATGTGTTAGCAGGTTGCATGGCTCAGGTCAAAGATAGAAAGGGAAACTACAGGAAAGATCATGTCACCATCCTAAGAAGGATCTATGGATACCAGAAGCAGAATTTTCAGAAACAGCTACAATAAAGAGGGCTCTAAATGAAGCAGAAATTTGGTTCTTAAAATAGAGGTCCTAGATTGAAATATGTACATCATTCCTCATTTCTATATCCTCTCCTAATAAAGCATAATTGATATTTTATGATTGACTACTATAAAATGGGTTTAACAGCCCACTTTTCCATGGTGAGGGGCATGTTTCTTGAATAGAATTCTCTTAAATGGAAAATTGACTGAAACAAGTGTGTGAATCTGTGTCCTTTGTGAAACAGGAACCACAGTGGGATTAAATGTGCAAGGACTTTATTAGAGAAAATGCCCATGTAAAAGGAAACAGAGAAGATCAGGAAGGCTGGAAGAGTCACAGTGCAGTAAGCCTAATTGAAGGAGAGGGAGAAGTTGGGTAGAATCATTCTGAACTGCCACACCGTCAACAGACAGTTTGGCAAAACTGTCAGATAGTCTCAAGACTGAGTTGTCCATATCTTCCATGATGGGTCTGTCTTAGTATCCTCTATGAACCTAGTCATTAGCTGGTGGCCTGATAATGGCATGGTCTAAGTGCAAACGTGTGGATAGATTTCAAAGTGCTTTGGCTGGAACCCTAAGTCACACTTCCTGTAGCAGGAGGTCAGTTAGGCACATTCTCATCATGGCCACGAGTATATTTCAGATCATGCTTCCAAAGTAGAAAAATATTTGTTCCCATTTTATAGTTGAGAAACTGAGACATAGAATGATGATTAATGTCTCCAAGGGCACATCCTGGTTCTGTGATAGAGACTGAGGTTTCCTGTGTGTGAATTGCCTCTCTCTCAAAAGATACTCAAAGTTCTGCTAGAGAAGATTTTTTGAAACCCAAGTGTACATTAAATCCCCTGAATGGCTTTTTAAAACAGTCATTGCCAGCACTATCCCCAGAGTTTCTGATTTTAGAGATCAGGAGTGGGGCCTGAGAATTTGCATTTCTAACAGATTCCCAGGTGATGCTGATACTGCTGGTAGAAGGAACAAACTTTGGGAAACAGTTTATTTTTATTACTTTTCAGTTCCCTAGTCATGTTTGAATGAGGGTGTGTGTGTGTGTGTGTGTGTGTGTGTGTGTGTGTGTGTGTGCAATTACAGGGTGGTAAGAGGAAGGGAGAGCAAAGGAAAAATGTCTTGTTTATTTGACAACTGCCTCTTCTTGCATACATCAAACACTGTGCCTGAATTGTGATAAGTACACGATTAACATTTGTAAAATTAAGTTTCTTTTACTCTGGGAAAATTTTTATAAAACATTTAATGTAGTGAAAACAGGTCTGTCTTCCCAAATAAAAAATATTTCATATTTCTGCCAGAAAGGATGTCTTCCTAGGAGGGACAGAAGTTGTCTTTTTCTGTCTTCCCTAGCCCTGTGGCATTTAATTTCTTCTCTGCTTCAGCCACATTACTGAAGCCAGGGAGTACAACTGGACAGGAACAAGGTGGCAGTCCAAGTGTAATTCCTAGTTTGTAGATGCTTTTGTAATATATGTTTTCATTTATTGATGCATGCAACAACAGGCGCAAGGGAAAATGTGGTGGCTGCTAGTCTTCACATATG
Organism: Rhinopithecus roxellana; assembly: GCF_007565055.1. Taxonomy (NCBI): domain Eukaryota; kingdom Metazoa; phylum Chordata; class Mammalia; order Primates; family Cercopithecidae; genus Rhinopithecus; species Rhinopithecus roxellana. The sequence continues at coordinate 38,183,409 of NC_044551.1, forward strand.
ATGGTAATACCAAGAGTTCACCAATTCCATTAGGCTGCTGGGTTTGTTATTTTGTTCAGTCAGATGATAAGCAAAGAGTCCTGGAGAGACTTAATCTTTGCTGCAGCTGCTGAATAGTGAGGACATGACCTGAAAACTTCAGTATGCACTGGCCTTGAGCAATAATAATCACATGTATTCCTGGCATTGAGCTAAGAACTTTATGTGCCTATTTTATTTAAGTCTTACAAGAACCATACAATGTTGATATTACTGTTATTCACATTTTACAGATTAAGAGTACGAGGCAGAGAGGTTAAATAACATGGCTGATCTATGTGTCTGGTGAGTGTTGTGGCTGGTGAACCATGACTTGAGCCCTGGTTTGTTTGACCACAGTATCTTTACTCTCAAAAACCAACTGAATTGTTTCCTGAGTACACACTAATATATCCCATGCAACAGGATTGCTTAACCCATCTGGCACATACAGCAGAGAAATATCTGATGCAGAAAGAAGGCTGGTGGTTTTACCAGTGTTATGCAGTAAATTAGCAAAGAAGCAGAACTAGAATAAGGTTCCCCATGTTCCCTGTGTACAGGTCAATAGCTTTTCCAGTTCCCATGTTCTGTAATTTAAGCATCACTATTTCTCTCTGTGTGTGTTCTCCATGACAACTGGATATCTTTTAGTCATCCCTCTCATAACTCAATGCTAATATAATTTGTACCTCATTTATACTTACTTATCCTACACGTTCACTTATATTCTCCCATTCCCTCTTGGCCCAGTGGTCCTGAGTATGTACTCAAGTTATTCTTATTTAATTTTTTTTCAAGCCATTTATCCTGGACATTAGATATGATTCAGTGGAAACTTTGGGGCAAAATACAACCCCCTCTTGCCTATCTCATTGCAAAGTGGAAGATTGTTTGCTCACTCTTTTCTAATTTAAATAATTATCAATGAGCCCCAAAATGAACTTTTCAGGGATTTCATCACATGGCCAAAAAATGACAACTTGAGTCAGACAAAGATTGCAATCAGTACCCTTGCTAATCTTGTGCAGACATGGAGTAAACCTGGACTACTGAGATTTAGTGACTTTGTAATCACATCTTCCAAGGCAAAGCAACTACTCAAATTAAAATAATTGCTTTGTTATTACCTTCTGGAAACATAATGTAATTCCTTTCTATCAGTGTCTCATGGAAGATAGAATGCCAATCCCTCCCAATTTGGGGTTACTAGATAAGCTAATACGTTAGCTATCATGTTGATAACCAATAATATCTTAAATGTTTTGGTCAGTGAGTAGAAAAAATGAATTCCAAGTAAGAATAAGAACTTTATATCCACTTTATTTCCCATCAAACTTAAATCAAAATAAAATGCCTTCCATCTCCATCTTGATTTTCTTATTGGGTTTAAATTATTCCAACCAACACTGATGCTTCCCTGTTTATACTTATTATTTATGATAGAGACTATGGACCTTATTAACCATAGGATCTGGAGACTGGCAATCCTATGGAAGAGTGGTTTCCAAATTTTAGTCCAAGAATGGGTATTAGTGCATAATGTTTTCACTAGCTTGTAACAGGATGAATGAATCTATCTGCACAGAGTATACACTGTCAAAGTTGCCATTCCCTGATCTCCTTGTTGGGATCCCCACTGAGACTCATCTGCTTCTTCACCACAGCGTTTCTACCACCAGATAGAGCATGGCACACAGCAAGCATTCAGCACGTGTTTTTCAGAATAAACAAATAAATGAAGTGTCCTGTTTTAGAAAGAACTATTTCTATTCTGTGATTAAGTCCTTTATCGGGTGTTTAATTTTTTTTTTTTTTTTTTTTTTTTTTGAGATGGAGTCTCACTCTCTTGCCCAGGCTGGAGTGCAATGGCATGATCTCAGCTCACTGCAACCTCTGTCTCCCAGGTACAAATGATTCTCGTGCGTCAGCCTCCCAGGTAGCTGGAATTACAGATGTGTGTCACCATGCCTGGCTAAGTTTTGTATTTTTAGTAGAGATGAGGTTTCACTATATTGGCCAGGCTGGTCACAAACTCCTGAGCTCAGATGATCTGCCCACCTTGGCCTCTCAAAGTGCTGGTATTACAGGCATAAGCCACTGTGCCCAGCCTATATCTTTTTTTAAAAAAAAAAGAATAAATAATGGCAATAGAAGCAATTTTTAATGCCCTTAATTTGTCAAAAAATAGGACTAAGCATCCTATCTTCACCACCTAAATTTGTTTTTTCAATCTGACTGGATTGAGAACATAATAATCTGGAAATCACTGGTCTAATCTAATTCTCCTATTTCAAAATGAAGAATTGCTGCTCAGAGAGAGGAAATAATTTGCCTAAAATCCCGTAACTGCTGGATTATTATCTTTTCACCTATGCTCCTTTTTATTTTATAAACTATGTTATGTTATTTATTTGCATACTTATTTATTGTGCTTTTCTAGATTATTATTGTCTCAGAAACAATACCGTAAGCTCCTTGAGACTGTGGATCACGCCTCTTGTTTTGTAGGCATACTAATGCCAATTGTCCGGGGTGCTGTCCATGGTTCTGAACTTCTGCCATGTAGTCTGAGCCAAGGGGATACAGACACAAGTAAGGATCTCCTATTAACTGTCATACTTGTTTTTGAGTATAAATAGAGACAAGAGAAAGGATCCCTGGACTTGATATGTAAACCAAATGAAAATCTGTTATCTGATCACTTCCACGTAGGGCAAAAAATTGATTTATAACATATCAATCACTTCAGAGACATTGATAAGTAAACAGAGATTTCACCTTGAATTATGGATTCTGACACTAGGTCTGAGAAGGTGATTGATATCTCCTGCCTTCCCAACCCTCGAGATACAAACAAACTGAAAAAGATTAAGAAGAGAGACACTTTCTGCATCTCATTGAACATTAAGATATTATAAGGAAGGACCACATTTCTATTAAGTCAAAAATAAATTATATATATCTAAACACACACAAAAAATGAACTTTAATAATGATTCAATAAAAATAAATAGATCTAATAAGAAATATCGTAACGTGGTTTTGTCCAGGCATTTTCTATAGATGCTTGACAAGAAAAATATTAAAAAAAAGGTCTTTCTTTAACTGTACCCTGTTATACTTTTTGCAACTTTCTACTTTACCTATTTTACTTATTAGTAAAAAATCTAATAGAAAAAAATCTAATTAGTGATATGATTGAAAGCTCCTTTTATACTACTTGGTCAGAGTGCACACTCTTACTGAAATTGACCAGATCTACTAAGGACTGTTCTTTTCCTGTCTGGTTCTAATTACAATTATGTTTTATTTTTGCTTCTAACTTCAGTTGTCATTGTTTATATAAGTTTGTGCCTGTTTCTTGCAAAAAATAAACTTCTTTTAAATAGAATTAAACTAGGGAGAGCTTCCTCTTTTTTCTTTGCTCTTTTATATTTTATGAATTTATACACTTGTATGCATTAATTGTGCAACTTAAAAATAGATTTAAAAAATTAAGATCCAATCTCCTAAAAGACCATGTTCACATGTATTCTGCTTGTTCTAAATTTGCCCACATCAACAAAACTAATTAAAATAAATAAAAGCTGATTATACTTGGGAAAAATTTACTGCATTTTCTTTTCTTTGGAGACAGAATTTCTTTCTTGTTACCCAGGCTGGAGTGCAACGGTGCTATCTCGGCTCACCGCAACCTCCACCTCCTGGATTCAAGCGATTCTCCTACCTCACCCTCCCAAGTAGCTGAGATTACAGGTGCCTGTTACCATGCCCAGCTATGCATTTTTAAATTATTTATATACTTGGGACATATACTGGAACAAATATAGCTTTAAATGTTAGCCACAGATAGATAATAAAGAATGAAGCAAGATGGCATCTTGGTCTGTCCTGCAAAATACCAATAAACCAAAAGTGTGGAGGAGTGGATAATTTGGGCATGGCAGCTCTGAGGAGACATATTCAGTATTAGTGTTCCAATCAAACACTTGGCTGTGAGCCGTTGGATGTTACTTGTCTTCCTCCTACTGAAGAATATCAACTGAGGAGAGTCTGTTCTTAATAAGAAGAAGAAGAAAAAAGGAGAGGATAATAGAGAAGCAAGCAATCTTCTGAAATTGCCTTGACGCTACTTCAGTTGCTCGCAGTGCAGTCATAGCCTCAGGGGGTGAAGTCATCCAGTAATGCTGCTGCCATTTGAGGGCACAGTGCCCCATCACAGGTCTGCTCAGAGAGGTTTATTAATTGCTAGGAGAATGACAATTTTTTTTGTGTATACTCTGTAACAATGGACCAAATGGAGTGGGTCCAGCTCACTCATACACTTTATTCACTTGTTCTCTTAAGATTTATTTGACTTTATAGACAGATTGAGATTCAAGTGTGTGTCTGTGTATGTATGTGTGTGTGTGTTTGTGTGTGTGTTTGTAGTGGACATGGGGCAGATTTATCAGAAGAGTGCAATGCTAAGACAAAAATTTCTGGGGATTTTTAGGCTGGTGAAATTTAGAAAGGGTTAAGTTTTAATTTCTATCCATTATCACATTTGCACAGCACATTTCCATTTACAAAGTGATTTCACATTGCAATCTATAATTTGATTCTAACAAGATCAAATTACTAAGACAGAAATAATTATCTTTTTTTAAGATGATGAAACAAACGTTAAGTGAGGTTACACTAGTTGCCTAAGGTCACATTGTTGCCAACTGGCATAACCAGGTCTCTAACATGTATTAGCACAGTGTTCTCTCTCTATTCCCAAATTTGCTAACCAGTAACCACATAATAACTAATCTGTTTGCCTTTATGGTAACTTAAATTCTGAATGTACCAAATAGCTGTGAAATCTGGTTTATCCTTTAAATGATGAGGACATTTCTTTTCCTGGTGTAAAAAGAAAATGTTCTCATAAATTTGCAATAATATACTGCTGACATTCAAATTGTCATCACAAAGATTATCTCATTTAAATTGCAGAATAATTCTTTGAGATAAATAGGAAAGACAGAGTTTGTCACAGTTTAGTGTCCGTAGCAGTTCATTTCTTAAACATAAGAAGGGCCTCATTAGCCCATCAAGGTCTTTCTAACCTTGAAGAATTTCTCCAGACTGCTTATTTTCCTCTAACCATGACTATACGCTAGGTATCTTTCTGTTTTTTGTTTTCTCCATATCTTGCTGCTTGAAAATCCTATCCTTATTCCCAGTGCTTGGCATCTATACTTGAAACTTGACAGAAAATTACACATACCCAATCATTTGGAAAAAAAAAATAGACACTTAAACCCATTTGAAAGGCAGAGAAACAGGCCCACAAGTTAAATGACTTACCCAGAAACTGCCTGTAACTCCTGACTAATGTAAGTGCTGACAATTTGCCATTATGGAGACCAATCGTGACGTCTCCCACACCAGAACTGACTGCTACAGCAAGCATATTAACCATACTTCCTTGGCATACTTCTTCCAGATCAAATAAGGAGGCATTCCCTTTGGCACAGTGATTTTAGGGGTTGTCACATTTCCCTAAATATCTGTTGCAGTGGTTGACTTATAGCTGGAATTCATTTGATAAACACTCCACTTACTTCTTTCATTATCTCCATCTAATGCCATTGGGAGGGGTAACATATGAAATCTCTTTAACCACTATTCCATTGGCATAAACTAAATTTTCAGTCCCTTCAGGAATAGGAGGGAGGAAAGAGAACATGAGAATAGATTATGAGGAAAGGAGGGCTCAATAATAATCACAGTAATATCTACTTTTATGTTCTAGGGGCTGTTACACAGCTCTACATACGTTTACCATCTATTCTTCAAATGAGTTTCATGATTCCTAATGTAATCTGGAGAGACAATTAACTCATATAGATGAAATATTTTTTTCAAGGCCATAGTGCCTGAAGCAGATTTTTGTTTGTTTGTTTTGATACATCCAAGATCATGCCTTTCTACTATACTCTTCTGCTTCAGACAAGATATCTTCAAAGAATCCAGACAAAGTAGACATAATTTTTAATGCAAAAGTTAACCATAGAGCTTGCTGATATTCCAGCAGAAAAGACACACCTGACTTATTTCTGTGTAGGTCCATATCTGTTCCATACCAGTGCCCTGGGGCCTAGAGTTTTACTTATGTACAATACTTTTTAACTATGCTATGTTGGTCTGAGACCTGCAGAATTTGGGTTATTACTCAGCAATTTTTTGCAAGAAAGACCAATAAGGATTGTTTTTCCACTTAGTTGAAGTCAGCAAGGAACTGAAGACTATCACTGCAGCCCAGAGCAATTAGTTCTGGAAGTAGTTCAACCCACATCTTCCTTGGGGCCAGGCCTCAGTCAGTGCAAAAAGGCAGAAATGAGTCAACGATTTCCCAGGATCCCTAGTTGTTTCCTTTATCTTTCTTAAACATAAGCCTTTCACTTCTCCTTCGAGGCCCAGGTTGTAAGTTATTGTACTCTGCCATGCATTTTTTTTTTGTCACTTTATACATGTGTAAAGAAAGGTGAGGTTTTTTGGAAAATGAATATCAGACATTGCTCAGTATGTTGGAGAGGCATTTGGACTTGGATTTAGGGTTAAAGGCATTTCCTGTACGTTTGAAAGCTTATCCCAAAAAAGGAAGTGTGATGGTGGAAAGAGTCTCAAATGAGAATCAGAAGCACATGGGTTCTGGGCTGAATTCAGATGCTGAGCTGCACTATGGCTACAAATAGCCACATTGAGTGACTTCACGCTTCATTCAGTAAGTCAGTGTGCTTGTAGATCCAAATACCAGTGCTCAATCCAGCCCTGTAGAAGACAAAGCTTCACCATTGTTAGACTGCCCACAAGAGTCTCTTCCCAGGCTCTTGGCTTTTTAAAAATAAGTGGAAAAATTTGACACACAGAGGGATCATCCTTAGAACTTCCATCAAGGACAAATTTTTATGGATTGGGAAGTGTGGAATGATTGCTAACGGATACAGGGTTTAATTCATGTGAATGATGAAAATATTCTAATATTGATTATGGTGATGTAAAACTGTGAATATACTAAAATTATCAAATTTTAAACTTTATATGGATAAATTATATAGCATGTGAATTATATCTAAATAAAGTTATTTTTCCTTTAGGAAAAAGGTATTAGAGATTGTAATCTAGCTTTCTTCAGTGTCTCAGCCCATCTTCTTGTCAGCTTTTATCTTGAGAAATTTGTGCCTTTTATGAAGAGAAATACTTCTCCTAAAATAAAGGCAATTATATTCTTCCCACAAGATATTCAGGTTGAGGGTGCATAGTGGGCTTTCTGTCTGTGCAGCTGAAAAGCTAAATAACCATGTACATATTTTTTGATATAACGTTTGTTCTAATTTTCTAGATGCAAATTAGAAATGATTTGAAAACTAAGAACCCTCCTCCATAAATAACTACCTTTGCCCAGGAAAGATAGTTATTTGATCTTTGGGGATAGTGTTGCAGTCTTTGGTTCTCTTTGTAACTACTAATCTTACTTTGAATGAATACCTTCAATCTTCACCTTAGGGTGAATAGATTGATCAAATCTGATTCCTATATTATGATGCATGTGATGATTTTATAGTTTTGAAATTCTTAAAGATGAAGAAGGTGTTGAAAATTGAAGTAAGAACTGGAAATAGAAGAGAACAGATTAAAGAAGAAAAAGGAGAAAGAAAATGAAATGGTTGAAAAAAGGAAACAATAGTAACAGCATTAAGACCAGACCCCTTAGATTAAAATATTCCTTGTAGACCAGGCGCTGTAGCTCACTGCGTCTAATCCCAGCACTTTGGGAGGCCAAGGAGGGCGGATTCCATCTGTATTAAAAATACAAAAATTAGCTGGGCATGGTGGCGCGCATCTGTAGTCTGAGCTACCCGGGAGACTGAGGCAGGAGAATCCCTTGAACCCAGGAGGCAGAGGTTGCAAGTGAGCCAAGATTGCGCCACTGCCCTCCAGCCTGGGGGACAAAGCAAGACACAGTCATACATATATATAAGTATGTATATATATGTATATATATATGTATGACTGTGTCTTGTGTGTGTGTGTATATATACATCTGTGTGTGTATATATATATACACACACACACAGATATATTCCTTTTCTACAGAGAAGCAACATGTTCTCCTTCTTCGACAGCTTAGGTGACTCAGCACCAGGCAAGGTGTGGGGAACAGTTGTTTGGGAGATCTACCATTGCCCAACTGCCCTGCCCCTCTCAACCTGGAAGATTCTTTGTGGAATAGCCTCTCCACAAACTCCACTTGTAAAGTTCCTGTAGAAGCAGCCATGTTTTCACATGACCCTTCCTAGGCAACCTGGGCTATTATTCAGGAGTGAGAACAGGCCCAATCTATAAAAAGGAGTCCCTTCCTTAGGATTTCTGGGATCTAATAAGTTTTTTCTCACCAATTGAGTAAGTCAAGTTCAAAATAGTACGCAATATTTTTTGACATCTAGGTATCCAAAGGGAACTTTGAACAGATTTTTAAAATAATTTCAACTTTTACTTTAGATTCAGGGGATACATGTACAAAAATATTTTCAGTTGTTGTAAAAAGGTTGATGTTATTTGCTCAGTGGGTAGTTACTGCATACTCCATGGAATTGGAAAAAAACAACAGCTAAAAATCCCTCTACAGCTATTGAGAAGTTATTATTACTTGAATTGATTTATAATAGTCAAAATCACACACAATAAATCACTAATTCACTCTTACACAGCAATTCTCACTTTACTTCCCTGCTAAGCACATGATGCTGCCTTGAATTTTTCTTCTCTTCATTTAAATTTGTTTTTTTTTTTTTTTTTTTTTTTTTTTTTTTGAGATGAGGCTCTCTCTGTCACCCATGCTGGAGTGTAGTGGTACAGTCATGGCTCACTGCAGCCTCTACCTCCTGGGCTCAATCAGTCCTCCTCCCTCAGCCTCATGAGGAGCTGGGACTATAGGTACACACCATATCTGGCTATTTTTTTTATTCTTAATTTTTGTAGAGATGGGTCTCACTGTTACCCAGGCTGGTCTCAAGCTCTGGACCTCAAGCGATTCTTCTGCCTCAGCCTCCCAAAGCTTTGGGATTACAGGTGTGAGCCACTGTGCCCGGCCTGCCTTAAATTTTTAAAATTTCATTATGAAATGTTCAAAGTGATATAATAGTAGAGCATTAATATCAGGGATAATATTAATTCTTGGCTGCTTTGCTACTTTTTGGAAAGCGAGAGTATGTCGCTATTACTACTAATACTTCAGGGTCAAAATTACAGCGATTGCTAGCCAGATATTTTTGACATAGTAGGAGCTATCTGAAGTAGAGGAAAGCCTAGGGCCTTGTTCTGCCTCCAACTCTGCTCCTAACTAGCTGTGTGAACTCAGCCAAAACCTTTCCCCCACTGAGCCTTCATTTCTCCAATTGTCAAATTATGGTATTAGGTAAACTTTACATCTTAAATCTAAATATAACATGTATCACTTAAACCATAGCATTAAGCCAGACGAAACTAAAATATCAACACTATTCTATGAATTACTTTATTAAAACAATTTACAATTTGGGTTCAGGGGAACTCGTGTATAAATGTCAGACCTGCCACATTTTAGTCTTTACTAAGTCATGTAGATGCGCTAAAGCTCAGTTTTTCTCAAGTCGAAAGAGGGTATAAGTTAGTATAATAATATCTACTCTATCTTGCAAAGTTCTTATAGAGCGAGATGGAATGTTGCATGGGAATATAGGTATACTTTGATGGTTTTTTATTGCAGTAAAAATGGTAGAAATGGTAGCTAAGTAATTGTGAGACCAGTGTACGTTTATTGAGCACTTAGTATATGTCATATGTTTATTGAACACTTAGTATATGTCACACACTGCCTTGACCACTCTACATGTATTGCTCCAATTCATCCTCATAACAATTTTTTTTCAGAAAGTTACCTTAATGTCTTCATTTTGCAGCTAAAGTAACAGACTCAAAAAGTTTAAGTTACTTGCTCAGTGACATAGTTAATAAATGGTGGCACTAAGATGCAAACCTCAGGCAATCTGACTCAAGCATGAGCTTTTACCCACTGTGTTATATTGATTTATTTCTCCACAAAATAGATTCAGATTTATATGTGAAGTTTTTACTTCCAGCAATGTTCTTGTTTGAAACCAAGATTTCTGCTAAGAACACCAGAAAAACTATACCCCAAAAATCTGTTTAAAGATATTAGAGAGCTACGAAGGCAGTGAACAATCAAGGAGCTCAGATCCCAGACAAAAGAAGAACTCAGAGATGTAAAGGTAGCATTCAGCACCATTTTCTTTTTGGGGCATCGGCCAATTCAAAACTTGCAGCTGAAAGACTAAAATAAGCCGAGTCAAACTTTTGGCAGTTTCATGGATCCGGGGTACACAAGTTGTACTGTAAAGCTCATCAACATAGGGTCCCTGCTATTTAACTGTAACCTCACTTTAATAGTAAGAGTGAACTGGAAGTAGATTAGCCTTCAAAAGAGACTGAAGTTGCTCTCTAAATAAACCTAATCCCTGATCATATTAAGATGATATGGCCCTCCTCAAACTACCTATTAGAAGCAAAAGCAAATATCTTAAGGCAGATGACATCATCCAAAGCCTCAAAGATCCTTTATGATTTTTCCATATGCAATAAAAATCAAAAACTGAGTAAAAAATTACTGCATATCAGATATTGATCAATTACTGTGAGAATATAACAGAACTACAAGATACCCAGATATAGGAGCTATGAATTTAACATAACTATAACTAATACGGTAGTTACCACTTATCCATGGAAGATAGGTTTCAAGAGCCCCAATCAATGGCTGAAAACTCAGATAGTACCAATCCTATACAGACTACGTTTTCTTCTATATATACATACCTATGATAAAGTTTAATTTATAAATTAGGTACTATAAGAGATTAACGGTGATAACTAATAATAAAATAGAACAATTATAACAATATACTCTAATATTTTCTTTTTTGCAATTTCACAGATAAGATATTCATTCTTATAGATCTTAGCAACCTCAGCATAATTTTTTTTCTTATTAAGTTAAAAGTTTCCACCCTTTCACTTCAAGGAAGCACTTTATGGCTTCTCTTTGGCATATCTAAATTGCCAGGATCACTAGTCTTGTGATTTGGGCATTGTTAAGTAAAGTAAGAGTTACTTGAACATGAGCACTGAGATACTGTGACAGTCCATCTGATAACTGAGATGGCTAGAAAGTGACTAACAGGCAGGTGATGTCTATAGCATAAATACGCTGGGAAAAGGGATGATTCATGTCCTGAGCAGGTTAGAGCAGCATGGCATGAGATTTCAGTGCACTACTCAGAATGTTGTGCAATTTAAAATTTATGAATTGTTTATCTCTAGAATTTCCCGTTTAATAATTTCAGACTACAGTTGACCACAGGTAACTGAAACTACAGAAATTAAATTTGCGGATAAGATGAAATTACTATATGCTCAAGACATTAAAAGATAAAACAAGTAATTTTCATAGGAAATGGATATTTATAACAAAGAATAAAATAGAAATTCCAGAACTAAAACCTGTAATATCTCAAATTAATAACTCACTAGATAGGTTTAACAGTATATTTGTTAGAAAGCAAAAGTAGAATAGTCAGAAGAAAATATTCAGCTTGAAACATATAAAAAAGAATGAAAATGAAGAAAGAATGCAAGGGACGTGCTCTTTTAAGAAGATTTAACTTGCTTTACTAGGTTGGGGAAGTTCTCCTGGATGATATCCTGAAAAATGTTTTCCAACTTGGTTCCATTTTCCCCCTCACTTTCAGGCACCCCAATCAGACCTAGATTTGGTCTTTTCACATAATCCCATACTTCTTGAAGGCTTTGTTCATTTCTTTTTCCTCTTTTTTCTTTAGACTTCTCTTCTCACTTTGTTTCATTCATTTGATCCTCAATCGCTGATATTCTTTCTTCCAGTTGATCGAGTCACTTACTGAAGCTTGTGGATTTGTCACGTATTTCTTGTGTCATGGTTTTTATCTCTGTCAGTTCGTTTATGGCCTTCTCTGCATTGATTATTCTAGTGGTCCATTCTTCCATTCTTTTTTCAAGATTTTTAGTTTCTTTGCACTGGGTATGTAATTCCTCCTTTAGCTCTGAGAAGTTTGATGGACTGGGCAGGCCAACATTCAAATTCAGGAAATACAGAGAACGCCACAAAGATACACCTCGAGAAGAGCAACTCCAAGACACATAATTGTCAGATTCACCAAAGTTGAAATGAAGGAAAAACTGTTAAGTGCAGCCAGAGAGAAAGGTTGGGTTACCCACAAAGGGAAGCCCATCAGACTAAAAGCAGATCTCTCGGCAGAAACTCTACAAGCCAGAAGAGAGTGGGGGCCAATATTCAACATTCTTAAAGAAAAGAATTTTCAACCCAGAATTTCATATCCAGCCAAACAAAGTTTCGTAAGTGAAGGAGAAATAAAATCCTTTACAGACAAGCAAATGCTTAGAGATTTTATCACCACCAGGCCTGCCCTATAAGAGATCATGAAGGAAGCACTAAACATGGAAAGGAACAACTGGTACCAGCCATTGCAAAACCATGCCAAAATGTAAAGACCGTCGATGCTAGGAAGAAACTGCATCAACTAACGAGCAAAATAACCAGCTAATATCATAATGACAGGATCAACTTCACACATAACAATATTAACCTTAACTGTAAATGGACTAAATCATCCAATTAAAAGACACAGACTGGCAAATTGGATAAAGAGTCAAGATGCATCAGTTTGCTGTATTCAGGAGACTCATCTCACCGGCAGAGACACGCATAGACTCAAAATAAAGGGAAGGAGGAAGATCTACCAAGCAAATGGAGAACAAAAAAAAGCAGGGGTTGCAAACCTAGTCTCTGATAAAACAGACTTTAAACCATCAAAGATCAAAAGAGGCAAAGAAGGCCATTACATAATGGTAAAGGGATCAATTCAACAGGAAGAGCTAACTCTCCTAAATATATATGCACCCAATACAGGAGCACCCAGATTCATAAAGCAAGTCCTTAGAGATTTACAAAGAGACTTAGACTCCCATACAATAATAATGGGAGACTTCAACACCCCACTGTCAACATTAGACAGATCAATGAGACAGAAAGTTAACAAAGATATCCAGGAATTGAACTCAACTCTGCACCAAGAGGACCTAATAGACATCTACAGAACTCTCCACCCCAAATCAACAGAATATACATTCTTCTCAGCACCACATCGCACTTATTCCAAAATTGACCAAATAATTGGAAGTAAAGCACTCCTCAGCAAATGTACAAGAACAAATTATAACAAACTGTTTCTCAGACCACAGTGCAATCAAACTAGAACTCAGGGCTAAGAAACTCAATCAAAACCGCTTAACTACATGGAAACTAAACAACCTGCTCCTGAATGACTACTGGGTACATAACAAAATGAAGGCAGAAATAAAGATGTTCTTTGAAACCAATCAAAACAAAGATACAACATACCAGAATCTCTGGGACACATTTAAAGCAGTGTGTAGAGGGAAATTTATAGCACTAAATGACCACAAGAGAAAGCAGGAAAGACCTAAAATTGACACCCTAACATCACAATTAAAAGAACTAGAGAAGCAAGAGCAAACATATTCAAAAGAGAGCAGAAGGCAAGAAATAACTAAGATCAGAGCAGAACTGAAGGAGATAGAGACACAAAAAACCCCTCCAAAAAATCAATGAATCCAGGAGTTGGTTTTTTGAAAAGATCAACAAAATTGATAGACCGCTAGCAAGACTAATAAAGAAGAAAAGAGAGAAGAATCAAATAGATGCAATAAAAAATGATAAAAGGGATATGACCACCGACCCCACAGAAATACAAACTACCATCAGAGAATACTATAAACACCTCTACGCAAATCAACTAGAAAATCTAGAAGAAATGGATAATTTCCTGGACACTTACACTCTTCCAAGACTAAACCAGGAAGAAGTTGAATCCCTGAATAGACCAATAGCAGGCTCTGAAACTGAGGCAATAATTAACAGCCTACCAACCAAAAAAAGTCCAGGACCAGATGGATTCACAGCTGAATTCTACCAGAGGTACAAGTAGGAGCTGGTACCATTCCTTCTGAAACTATTCCAATCAATAGAAAAAGAGGGAATCCTCCCTAACTCATTTTATGAGACCAACATCATCCTGATACCAAAGCTTGGCAGAGACAGACAAAAAAAGAGAATTTTAGACCAATATTCCTGATGAACATCGATGCAAAAATCCTCAATAAAATACTGGCAAACCAAATCCAGCAGCACATCAAAAAGCTTATCCACCATGATTAAGTGGGCTTCATCCCTGGGATGCAAGGCTGGTTCAACATACGCAAATGAATAAACATAATCCAGCATATAAACAGAACCAAAGAGAAAAACCACATGATTATCTCTATAAACGCAGAAAAGGCCTTTGAAAAAATTCAACAGCCCTTCATGCTAAAAACTCTCAATAAACTAGGTATTGATGGAACGTATCTCAAAATAATAAGAGCTATTTATGTCAAACCCACAGCCAATATCATACTGAATGGGCAAAAACTGGAAAAATTCCCTTTGAAAACTGGCACAAGACAGGGATGCCCTCTCTCACCACTCCTATTCAACATAGTGTTGGAAGTTCTGGCTAGGGCAATCAGGTAAGAGAAAGAAATAAAGCATACTCAGTTAGGAAAAGAAGAAGTCAAATTGTCCCTGTTTGCAGATGACATGATTGTATATTTAGAAAACCCCATCGTCTCAGCCCAAAATCTCCTTAAGCTGATAAGCAACTTCAGCAAAGTCTCAGGATACAAAATTAATGTGCAAAAATCACAAGCATTCTTATACACCAGTAACAGACAAGCAGAGAGCCAAATCATGAATGAACTTCCATTCACAATTGCTTCAAAGAGAATAAAATACCTAGGAATCCAACTTACAAGGGATGTAAAGGACCTCTTCAAGTAGAACTACAAACCACTGCTCAGTGAAACAAAAGAGGACACAAACAAATGGAAGAACATACCATGTTCATGGATAGGAAGAATCAATATCGTGAAAATGGCCATACTGCCCAAGGTTATTTATAGATTCAATGCCATCCCCATCAAGCTACCAATTTTTTCTTCATAGTATTGGAAAAAACTACTTTAAAGTTCATATGGAACCAAAAAAGAGCCCGCATTGCCAAGACAATCCTAAGTCAAAAGAACAAAGCTGGAGGCATCACGCTACCTGACTTCAAACTATACTACAAGGCTCCAGTAACCAAAACAGCATGGTACTGGTACCAAAACAGAGCTATAGACCAATGGAACAGAACAGAGTCGTCAGAAATAATACCACACATCTAGAGCCATCTGATCTTTGACAAACCTGAGAAAAACAAGAAATGGGGGAAAGGATTCCCTATTTAATAAATGGTACTGGGAAAATTGGTTAGCCATAAGTAGAAAGCTGAAACTGGATCCTTTCCTTACTCCTTATACGAAAATTAATTCAAGATGGATTAGAGGATTAAATGTTAGACCTAATACCATAAAAACTCTAGAAGAAGAAAACCTAGGTAATACCATTCAGGACATAGGCATGGGCAAGGACTTCATGTCTAAAACACCAAAAGCAATGGCAACAAAAGCTAAAATTGACAAATGGGATCTAATGAAACTAAAGAGCTTCTGCACAGCAAAAGAAACTACCATCAGAGTGAACAGGCAACCTACAGAATGGGAGAAAATTTTTGCAATCTACTCACCTGACAAAGGGCTAATATCCAGAACCTACAAAGAACTCAATCAAATTTACAAGAAAAAAACAACCCCATCAAAAAGTGGGCAAAGGATATGAACAGACACTTCTCAAAAGAAGACATGCATACAGCCAACAGACACATGAAGAAATGCTCGTCATCACTGGCCATCAGAGAAATACAAATCAAAACCACAATGAGATACCATCTCACACCTGTTAGAATGGCTATCATTAAAAAGTCGGAAACAACAGGTACTGGAGAGGATGTGGAGAAACAGGAACACTTTTACACTGTTGATGGGATTGTAAACTAGTTCTACCATTATGGAAAACAGTATGGCGATTCCTCAAGGATCTAGAACTAGAAGTACCATATGACCCAGCCATCCCATTACTGGGTATATACCCAAAGGATTATAAATCATGCTGCTATAAAGACACATGCACACGTTATGTTCATTGCGGCACTGTTCACAATAGCAAAGACTTGGAATCAACCCAAATGTCCATCAGTGACAGACTGGATTAAGAAAATGTGGCACATATACACCATGGAATACTATGCAGCCATAAAAAAGGATGAGTTTGTGTCCCTTCAGGGACATGGATGCAGCTGGAAATCATCATTCTCAGCAAACTATCACAAGAACAGAAAACCAAACACTGCATGTTCTCACTCATAGGTGGGAACTGAACAATGAGATCACTTGGATTTGGGAAGGGAAACATCACACACTGGGGCCTATGATGGAAAGGGGGGAGGGAGGAGGGATTGCATTGGGAGTTATATCTGATAAATGATGAGTTGGTGGGTGCTGACGAGTTGACGGGTGCAGCACACCAACATGGCACAAGTATACATATGTAACAAACCTGCACGTTGTGCACATACACCCTAGAACTTAAAGTATAATAATTAAAAAATAAATAAATAAAAAATAAGAAAATTAAAAATTAAAAAAAGATTTAACTTGGGTATAATTGAAGTCCTAGAAGGAGGGAAGAGAAAGAATAGGGAAGAAGGAGGTCTTTAAGAGACAATGATTTAGAGCTTTTCTAACTAAATAATTGTATATGTGGACTTTTTTCAATCTTGACACTAAATTACAAATAAAAGTTTATAGTTTGGGGTTATTTTTATTTACTGTCGCTGGGAGAGACTGTTGTGATAATAAAAATGTGAATCCATCTTGAAATAGTAGTTGAAAAAATATGAACATTTAGGGACATTGCACTTGAAAAACAGAATGGACCATTGATTACGTGAAATTTGTTGGAATGAATGAGAAATGTCAAGAAAAAAGAAAGAAATTTGGGTTCAGAACCCTTCCCTCCTCACATCTTTGGAGAACAGGAAGGTCATGAGTTTAGGATCGAAAGATTATGAATTTAGACTTTCTTCTTAATTGTTTAATTCAGCTTCTCTGAGCCTCAGCTAAATATAGGAATGATAATGCATTCCTTTTTTTTTCTTTTTTCTTTCTTTCTTTTTTTTTTTTTTTGAGTTGGAGTCTCGCTCTGTCACCTAGGCTGGAGTGCAATGGTGCGATCTTGGCTCACTGCAACCACCGACTCCTGGGTTCAAGTTATTCTTCTGCCTCAGCCTCCCGAGTAGCTGGTATTACAGGTACCCCACCATGCCCAGCTAAATTTTGTATTTTTAGTAGGGATGGGGTTTCACCAGGTTAGCCAGGCTGGTCTCTCTCCTGACCTCAGGTGATCCACCTGCCTCAGCCTCCCAAAGGGCTGCGATTACAGGCATGAGCCACTGTTCCCCACCTGATAATAAATTCATTATTGAGCTTTTATGATGGCTAACAGAAAGTTTTGGTGATGACAATGTATACAGATAATTGGCTTAATGACTGCCACATTCAGGGTGCTCCATTAATATTAGTCTGGCCTCTCCCTTTTAAAATTTCTATGTTAATGATGAAATTTGATTGTGACTTCTGTGCAGGATTTCTTATGTTCTGGTCAAGGTAGCAATGGTCTTTTGCTGAGCAGAACCATAAATAAGAAATTACAAAGTGTTCAGGTGCAGAAAAGTTTTATTATCAATATCGCTGTGAAAATTCAGTTGCCTAGATGTTTGGAGAAAAAAGACAAGGTAGTTATTTAGAATTTACAGATACTTCTGGAAAATCTAGGGTCCTAATCAGTAGAAAAGGAATCAAGTAATAGATAAATCTCTCAGTCTTCAAGAACACTTACCAATATTCAGAGGAATATTTTGAGGATCCCTCCCATGTGCCCATTTGTGGTGAGATGGTTTTATTCCATTGATGGGTTTTGGATTCTATTTCAATTTCATCACTAGGGCTCTTTCTTTTTCCCTAATAGTAGGTTATTATATGATTCTTTTATTCCTGTTTCTCTTTGGTGGCACAATCTCAAAATTAGCACCTGTATAAAATAAGGGAAGGCAATGGGATTGGCCAGAGAGGGAAATTGAGCTCTGAAGCAGATCCAGTGACATCACTGGGCTACCCCACAGGAAACCCTTATTAGATTTCTTATTTTCTACCTTATCAACCAACCCAAAACATGGTATTAAATAACACACACTGAGCAGTTTCTACCCAAGTATACCAAAAGCAAAGTATGTGTGCATGTGTGTTGGGGAGGTGTGTGTGGAGGGGAATGTGACTAATGTCTATCTTGGTGCCAACCAAGGTCTTCCCATTGCCTACACTATACTTCCAAAGATCTCAAACCCTTCTAATAAATGTCCTTCCACTATATTTATATTGTTGTGAGGGCTGTCTGAAGGTTTAAAATATAGAAAGCTTTTAATAACTATTAGTTATTATAATGGTGATTTTGATGGTAATAATAGTGGCCAGTATTTTCCAGCAGAAGTTTCAGACACTTTGTACAATAAATAAAATAAAGTTATTTCTATCAATGGGGAAATGCATGATGCATGCTAAAGAGATACTAGAGGTTGAAATTTCAATAAGGTTTTAGAAAGAAGCAATTAATTCATGACTGACTACTGGCTCTACCACAGGTAATTTAGAAGAGGAGACAACTCTATCTTTGATCATGGAGATAAGTTTTCCAGAATGCATTCATATTCTTACTCTTTGGGACAAAAACTCTCGCTCTTCCAAACTACTAAAGCCAGGGAGCTTGCCCCCACGGAGATGATGAGAGAAGGTCATTCTCTGGTACTCAAGTGAGAGACATTCTCTCTAGCTCTGACAACTTTCAGGACACTATGTAGCTTAAAGAGAAGAGTCAAGATTATAAACTTTGGTCTGTATTTTCTTGGTTCTCCAAATTAATTTGTGCCACAGGAACATAATTCTACAGACAAGTTCCATAGTATTTGGAAATAAAAACCAAGGCATCCTTGTTAGAAGTTTGAAAGGCTAGAGTAATGTGGCTTGGCTTAGGCCATTGGTAAGATTAGCATCAGATGACAAATGTGCTCTCCAGTTTCCCCTGCAAGGAGGACTTGTGGTCTGGGCTACTGGGATTATGTCAGCTATAGAGGGTCACTTCACCCAATGTAATGTTCTTCCCTGACGGCCTGCATCCATGGTTTGATCAAGGTTGGTATAAAAACCTGGCCATTTCTGGATATGGTGGGATAATTCTGATGGGCCAAATGAAGTTCTTGAGTTCCCCAGGGAGCTGGCCAAGGATATCATCATATCTGCTTCAGAGCTTAACTAATCTCTCTGTTAATCCTGATTCCTTCCCTTGTCTTTCGTAGGTGTTAATTTTAAGGGCACTCCCCAGTAAAATATCCTGTACATTAAACTGTT
Source organism: Rhinopithecus roxellana (assembly GCF_007565055.1). Taxonomy (NCBI): domain Eukaryota; kingdom Metazoa; phylum Chordata; class Mammalia; order Primates; family Cercopithecidae; genus Rhinopithecus; species Rhinopithecus roxellana. The sequence goes on from NC_044551.1 coordinate 38,203,032, forward strand.
TCTGAGTCTGCTTCCTGGAAAACCCAACCTGTGACAGATTTATATTGCACGGAGTGGTAGAAAAAACAATGGACTTGAAGAATAAAAGCTATGAGTTCCAGTGCTATCTGTGTCACTTACCTGTGTGACCTTGGGTTAAGCATCTCACGTGTCTCTCTGTGTGTGTGTGTGTGTGTGTGTGTGTGTGTGTGTGTGTATGGTAGGCCTCTCTCTCTCTCTCAGTGTGTCTGTGTCTGTGTGTATGTGTATAAAAATAGCTACTTCATATAAAAAATGAAAGAATGGTGTTGAAAGTACTATAAAGATGAAAGATTGTACCATAATTTGTAAACCTCAAAGCATAATGAGGATGATAATTATGAAACCCTCATTGGATATTTCTTTAACCTCTGAGCAAGCCGTCGCAGGTTATTGTTCCTATATTAATATGTAAGCACAAATACTAACATGTTACTCTCTTCGATGCTCTAGAAAACAGATTTGGAAGGAGCTCTTACATAGCCACTGAGGCTGGAAAATACAGGAATATGTGATTCTCTCAAAATGAATAGGCATAAATATAACTTGTTAAAAAAATAGATGGCTGAGCATTTATTGTAATTATCTACATTTGTATTCATGAAGCACAATTTCATACTCTTTCATCTCAAAATTGAGATTTCTATGAGAGAGGAATGCAGAGAGCTACTGTATGATATTTAGTTTGAATTGTATGGTGTTTTCATTTTCTTCCAGAGAGAAGTGTTAATGTTTCATATTTTGAAGATGCCACAAAGAACAAAACCAGACAGTATTTGAAGAATTGGGTAAACATGCACCTTATAGCTCTATCTATAACAGAATCAGAAATCACAAAGTCCAATTTCAGTGCAGAAAACTAGACATTTATGTCTGGTTTCAAGGAGCCTATGACTGTGTCCATATATAATAAACAACAAGAAAGTGTCCACCAATTAAATAGACTTGCAAGTCTCAAGCATTCCTTTATGTTTATTCATCCTCCCATAATAATTTAACGTACATTGTAGAATGCTACATAAAAGTAGTATTCATCTTTTTTTGTTCAATGTTGTATCCCCAGAGTTTGGCATAATTGTTGGTATGGGGTCAGTGCTCAAAAGTATTTGTGGAATTAGTGCATGAATAAATGAATAAAAGCATTGTTCTAGGTTGTCTGAGAGCTGAAATGAATCAGAGAGAGATCATAGATACACATTTCCTACCTATTTCTCTACCAAATGCCCCCTCATCTGCTCAGGCTGTAAATATTGCTAGTTGTCAAGGTTTCCACTCTCTAGACTCTACATAGGCAATTTCATCAAACTCAGTTTTTTTCTTTTTAAAAGAATGAATTGAAAGTGTACATTCAAAAAAAATACACAGATCATAAGTTATCACTATCATAGATCTGTACAAGATGAATACACTCATAAAACTGGCCATCAGGGTATGGAATATTACAAGCAGCCCCAAAGCCTCCATCAAGTCCAGTCTCAGTCATTATTCCCTATCTTTCACAATGATTTTGGTTTTCACAAGAATTTAGTTTTACCTGTTTTTGAACTTTATACAAATGGAAACACATAATGTATATGTTCATGTCTGTCTTCTTTCACTCAATATTATATCTGAGAGATTCATTCATTTTGTTGGGTATAATAATGGTTACTTCATTTTCACTTCTGAATATTACCCATTCTATGAATATAACAGAATATGGGATATATTTATCCATTCTACTGTTGATGGGCATTTGGCATTTGTGTTGTTTCCAGCTTCGGATACTAGGATTGTTGTTGCTTTGAATAATTCTGCATACCCTTTGGTGGACATAGTTACCATTTTGTTGAGCATGTATTTAGAAGTATAACAGGGTATGCATTTTTCAATTTAAATGTATATTACCAAAGCATTCTCCAAAGTAGTTGTATTGGTTCAGCAATGTATAAGAGTTCCAACTGCTCCACCTCCCTGATTTTTGTCCTTTTAATTTAAGCCTTTCTGGTGGATGTGTAATGGTATCTCACAGAGGTTTTAGTTTGCATTTTCTTAATAAATTATAAAATTGAGCTCCTTTTCATGCTTATTGGTAATTTCGATATCCTTTTTGGTGAGTGTTTTTTTGGTCATTTTTCTACTTTTCATTGATTTTAAGTAGTTTTAGTGTGTTCTGGTTGTGAGTCCTTGTAATATAAATGTGTTGCAAAGATATTCTCCAAATTTGTGGCTTGATTTTTACTCTTTTTGTCATGAATTTTATTTTGTTTTGTTTTATTTATTTATTTTTGATGAGTGACATTCTTAAATTTGAAATAGTTCTTCATGAGAAACCTTTTTCCTCTTGAGGTGATTAAGATAATCTTCTATGATATCTTCTAAAGCTTTATTGTTTTACATCTTCTGTTTAGATCAACATTCTACCTGGAATTAATTTTTCCATATAGCATGAAATAGAAATTAAGAAGTATTTTTTCCACATGGATATCCGATTGATCCAGCATAATTTATTGAAAAGCCCATAATTTCCCTACTTCATTGTAGTGTCTTCCATCTTTGTCATCGAGCAAGTAACCATATGTATAAGAGCCTGTTTCTGGACTTACTATTTTATTCCACTTGTCTCTTTATTTCTATTTTTGTGCTAATACAGTATGCTTATAGTTACTGTTACTTGTAACAAATTATGAAACTTATAGTCAATCGTGCAACTTTCTTCGTGCAATATATGGTACTGGCTGTTCTTATCCCTTTGAGTTTTCATATTATTTTAGAATCAGTCTATGGCTTTTCTTTCTCTCATTTTCTCTTTCTCTGTTTCTCATTCACACAGGAACCTTCAGCAAAGTTGACTAAATATTTGAAAACCAATAAATGCAACTTACCACACTACCAGAAAAAGAAGAAAAATACAAGTATATATTTTCACTCTATATACCCTTTGAATTTCACAATACATTATTCTTAATGTTCTTATTATTTTATTGTTATTAATCTTGTTTATTATTGTTGTTACTTTCTATTTTCATTGCTCATTGCATTTCCATGCTTACATCTAGTATTATATATTTTTCTCCTGAGGAATTCATATGTACACATATATTCTTATCAGTCTTGACCACTTTGCAATCTTGCCTATTCATTGATGTCTTCCTTCTTCTTGAATTACTCTCTGCTTTTGTTTCCATTACTTAACTGATTTTCTTTGTTCTACAATGGCCCTAATTTCTTTAAGTTCATATAAATGGAAACAAACAATGTACATTTTTGTGTCTGGTGTCTTTCACTCAGCATTATGTCTGTGAGGTTCATTCATTTTTTGGGGTATAGTAATGATGACTTCATTCTCATTTCTGGCTATTGCCCATTGTATGAATGTAATACAATATATTTATAGCACAATATATTATATGTATGGGTAACACATATATTCTTACCAGTCTTGAGCACTTCGCAATATTGCCCATTCATTGATGGCTTCCATCTTCTTGAATAGCTCTCTGCTTTTGTTTTCATGACTCAACTCTCTTCTGATTTTCTTAATTCTTCACTGGCCCACTTTCTCTGTCCTTTGTTGCCTCATTTTCCTCTGCCTGACTCTTAAATGTTAATGCTTCACATGGGTCTGTTCTGCTAGCCTCACTGTCTTCACCCTGTATTGCAAATACTCAAGTAGAAAGACAAGTCCCTTAGGGAAGCAGAGAAAAAACTCTTGGTGGAAGAGGATGGTCATGGAATTTACCTTTTTTTTTTTTTTTAAGAAGAAATGTGTTACACAAGAGTCAGTAATACTGCTTTTCACCTCTTACTAGTGATTGGGTGAAGCTACTTACTTCTGTGCTTCAAATAACTCAAATGCTGACTCCTAAACCTCCTGAACTTCCTCAGAACTTTTATCTGCACCTCAGAATTATACATCTAAATATTAAGTGGGTGGTCACATTTAAATGTCTCAAAAATACCAAACACTCAACATATCCCAAGATAAACTTATAATTCAGCCCTATTCTATCTTACTGTATACTGTGTCTCTTTGAATGGTATTATACCATCTCTGACCACCTGCTCAAGCCAAAAAACTAGGAGTCCTCTATGTTTCCTTCTTGTCAATACCCAGCTCAGATGTTACATCCTCCCATCTGCTTCTTTCAGGAATTTCAGTTGCATTGTGTGTGTGAAATGTTGTATATATTATGCTACTGTATTACATGTTTCTGTCATGTCTAATCTGTCTACCTGACTGTGAGTTACTCAATGGCAGATACTGTGTCTTATTCACTTTTGAGCACCCAGCACCTAGCATGGCACATTATTTGTAAATACATATATTATTAATATTATTAACTTGCATTATTATGACCTACCAGAACTTTTAAAATAAGCACATATATTAACAGATCTGCACATCTCAAGGTTAAGTGGAATAAGTGTTGTGGAAGTAGAACAGATGTATTACCGAGGTGCTCACCAGAAGGACAAAATTGCGGTGGGGAGGGTGGGTAGGGAACATCAAGAAAATCTTTATTGAGCAAGTGGCAGATATGATAGGACCACTGAACATGGCAGGGGGATATTCTAAACTGCTACTAAGTATTGGTGTCTCCTGGAACAAATTGTATAACATGTAGAACCCTCAGTTTTCTCATATGTAAAATGGGGGTCATTATAGTTTTTTATTGAGCTTATATAATTAAATGAGATGTACATGTAAACTACTTAGGAAAGTGCCTAGCACACAATAACCACTGAAGAAATGTTAATTGTTACTATTAATAAAAGAAAAACTCAAGCATTGGCACAGTCAGGAAAGTACATGGCACAAGTAAAGGACAGCACATCTGTGTAGTTTGAAGAAATAGACATGAAGGAGAGTATTGAAATGTTAGGCTATCAAATGAAGAGAGATTTAATTCATAGAAAACATTAAATGCTCTCTCCTAAGTAGACTGAAACCTGAAATATGCAATCATCTGAATTATAGAACTTAATTAAAAGAAGTAGGGCCAGAGGAGGCATATAGCCAGCAAGTAGGCTTTACTACCCCAATTACGTGCCCATGTCAGACCATACTAATTAATGCCACACCCAGATGTGGCTTCAAATTCTCAATAAACTGGCCTGGCCATCAGTGCTAATCCATCAGCAATTTACTTGCTATCTCTGAGTAGTAAGTGTCTCTGAGGCTCCATTTAATTTTCCATGTTCAGACATAGCCAGATTCATGGTAGATACTAGACAATCACTAACCAAACAATATAAGAACAATTTTAAAAATAATTGTCAGTTAAAAAGCACATTTTCAGTCTATACAGGGACATTTTCAGGACATTCTTTTATCGCTTGCATTAGTATAACCCATCAGAGCTTTTAAAGGATGTTCATGATCTTATTTTGTGATCTTATTTCAACCTCAGAACAGCCCACAGGGTTTGGAACAAAACTCTCAGAATTCACTATGCCATAACTGAAATGACACTGAGTGATACCCTCAAAATTTCCGGAGTGAATTAATAATGTTAGTACCAAATTTAAAACCCTTGCCTTGGACACCTAATCCAGAGACGGAGGAACTGGGGCTGATTTTACTGAGTAGGTTTTGCCCTCTACCTCAGTTTGCCAGTGTGAATTCAATTTCTAATCCATTAATAATCATAAGACCTATTATAACTACATTTTATTTTCTTTTATTACAATTCCCTTTTAGTTTATTTAGCTCAGATATTGAGCTTAAGAAGTGATCTTTGAAAGGAATAGATGTTTAATTAATTGCGGGTTCCCTCCTATCTCTTGTCTAGGATACCTGCGAAATGCTGAATTAATTGATCCCCAGGAGGCCAGTAACAGGAGAATAATGATTCTTCATCAACCTCAGCCACACACAGACGACATCAGTTTAGGAGTTGGCAATTTATATCTTTTACTCCCTTGGATCTTCTCATCTTGTCTTCTGGATTCTCATCAGGAGACAGGCACAGAATTATCCTGTATGTTTGTTAATTAAGACATGGTGATGTGGCATCATCAGAAAGGCACAATCAAATTGCAACAAATCATGTTCCAAGGGAAGAAATAGAAATGAAAAGCTGTGTGTTCAGTTACTGAGCTTCAGAAGTGATCTTTGAAGAGAATCAATGCTTAATTAATCGTAGATTCTTTTCTATCTCTCATTTAGGGTACTAGTACCCTAGGTGGGTTTGAAAAGTTGTGTTTTAAACCCGCCATACTAACTAAATCCATGAAATACTTAGTGTAACTCTAAACTGAGCAAAGGTCAATAGTTTTCTTTACTGCAGGACTCAGAACCCTTATGTCTACAGGTGGGTAATATAGTACACAGCGCCTCTTGTCTTTTTCATGCATTTTGATTGCTGATTGCATTTTAATTCATTTCTATTTTATGGTAAAATTTATCTTTTCTTTCTTTTTTCTTTACATGTGAAAAGCTTCTCTCTAAAATTAGACTAACTTCTTGAAATAATCGATTTCTTTTGTAGAAAGAAACTAGAGAAATAATTGATTTATTTGGCAGGTCCCATACTACCCAATGTAGTATTGGATTGTGTTATTAATTTCATGTTTCAGATGTGGAAATTCACTGAGGGTAAGAGAACAGAGTGAGATATTTTAGGGTTTCTCACATCTGCCCAAAGACTCTGTCTATACTGACTTGTCTCAGTTTTTCTGTCTGTGAAATGGGGATAATAACAATACCTACTTAGAGTTCTTTTTTTAATGATGACTACTTGAATTAATTCATATTCAATAAAGATTATATATTTTATTAAATGCAGTTTAACACATAAAAGAAAATAGAATACATTATGACTACCCAGCAGATAACTCTTGCAACTTAAGTCTAGCTAAGTTGTCTAAAGTCCAACAACTGTACTTTTGTCCCCAGTTTATCAGAAATATGAGCTGCTCTTTCTCTTGATGACTTCCAAGTAGTTCAGCAAGCCACTAGAAGAGAGAACAGCTTGACTGTGGAAAACATTCTATTCCAAGGTATTGGACTATAATGAGATTCAACCCTAAATTTACTGTGTTCTAATCTGAAAAGCTCTGTTCCTGCTTTTTATGACCTTCCTGCAGAAATAATTTTTTTTTCTAATTTAGTACTGTGGGGTGGGGAGGAAGAATATGATCAAATTAGTGTGTCTTAGCTTTACTACTTTTGTATACAAGGAAAAACCAAATGGAAGTTTAAAAGAAGGTAACGGAAAAAATATCAAATTAACACAAAGTCGTTATTACAAGGTCCCAAGTGTTTGGATATTTTGGATTTTGAATTATGAGTGGTAAAGAATAAAAATAGGATTTGAAATCAGAGAACCAAGATTCCAATGCTGGTGAGGCCATTGTTTTGTTGTATGTGACAGTACAGTTTTGTTTTCTCATCTGAAAATGGTTGCAATAGTAGCATTTACCCCCACAGGATTGTAATAAGGGTAAAATGAAATAATGTGTGGGAATGCATCCAGTAAACATTCTCCATTGTCATTAGAAATGAAGGACTAGTGTTATGGTCAGTCACTCAGAAAAATGTGACACTCTCAGCATTACTCTAGCCTATTATTCAGATGGAACATGAAGCAATATGCTCAATCTACAAACACATAACCTGAGAGCACACAAAATAAGGACCAATTACCTGCACTGTAAATGCCTCCACATCTTTTATTTTTGTTGTTTTTTACTTTTCTACATATTTCCCTTGAAAATCACGAAACCTTCCTCAGCATAAAAACTTTTTTTAAAATGGCATGACAATGAAGAATGTTGAAAAAGCTTAAACTGAACACAATTGTTGCTTCTTGAGGATCAATTGCAAATAATGATTAAACTAACAAGAAAGTTCTAGTCAAGCTGTGGAAAACAGCATTTGATTTGCCAGAACTAATTACATTTTTCTAACTTTGGAGTACTGAATGAAGGCTTATGTAGAGAGTGGTTAAGAACACTGACTGGTTTCCGACTAAGGCTCAGTTTGCAAGTCTGGCACTTGTAAGCTGCAAAAATGTGAACAAATATGTGAGCTCTCTTAGCCTCAGTGTCCTCATCAGAAAAAACGGAATATTAGTTTGCATGGGGTATAATGAGTAGTGAGTGAAATAACACATCTCTAGATGCTATTGTACCCATTTGCAGATGAGAAAACAAATGTATACTGTCACACACAGCAAAACAACAGCCTCGCTAGCATTGGAATCTTGGTTCTCTGATTTCAAATCCTATTATTCTTCTACTTCTCTCCTCATAACTCCAATCCCCAGAACTTATCAAACATCCCATCTATTTTGAGTATGATTTTCCTTACAGTTGTACCTAGGGTATATTATACTTTACTGTACTATTATCTAGGGAAGCAGATATCCAGAATTCTTTCTGTATCCATTACCTCTGCCTAAGCTCTAGAAGTTTACAGAATGTGACTGCTGGCTAGGGCATTAGAGACCATCCAGTTCCATACCATCTTTTCTTAGAAGGGCCCCTGATGATTTGATTAACTGTCCATGGAAACTAGATGTTCTGTCTAGAGTCCAGATCTCTATACTATCTGCCCCTAAGTTCTCCATCCTCTTCCAATCCTGGAAGGACATCTGACAACACAATTGACAGGAATGGACCTGCGGATATGAAGAGTTCAAAGGTAGCTGAGAGGCAATTTAACCTGTGAGGGGGAGAACTTGAAATAAGTTTAGATTTAAATCAGGCAAGAAACATGCCCTGGTGCTCTTTTCAAAAATGCCTATAGCCAAAGGCAATCACTTGCAGCTAAAGGAAATGTTGGGTTAAATGAATTAAAAGTTATTCGTGCTAAGGTAGAACACACTTGCTAACAGTGAGAGACCCATTTAATGAATATCGACTAAGGTATAGATTAAGGCACAATAAAGTTCTGCATCTGACAGATTTTTACTACTCTGCATTTCAAGTTTGTACAAAAAGCTAATAATTTTTCTTGATAGACTATTCTTCCCAAATGCATTTAATCAGTGACAAGAACAACAAAAGGTCTTCATTCAATGCCTTAGCCTTTACGGTTCCTAGGTATGCTTTTTCTATGTTTAAAATAAAATGGATCTCTTGAGAAAAGGTTCAGCGAACCAGAGCAATGCCTTGAATATGGGTCAGCATTCAGAAATGTCAGAACTGCCAGTGTCCTTAAAGACAACACTAGAGGTCATTTTAAATATAGGAAACCAAGACACTAATGTGATTTATAGCTGAAAATCAAGTTCTCCAGAAATGCTTTACAAGCTTCCAGCTTATAAAGTGTGATGATTAGGTGTTCATCTACTTCTTAAGATTATGATTAAAGGATCTCATCTATAGCGTCCTCAAATATATGACTTCAATGTTTAAAACTCCAGTGTTCTTTGTGTCAGACATTACTTTTGTCATGCAAAGGACTCATGGTCACATGCCATTATTGCCATGCAGTGCAAATATAGCATAATATTTAATGGGGGAAAATGTAGAAGTAATAGAGTGAATGCAATCTCTTGAACTCTCATTTCCCAACGAATGGGCCAGGCACAGCTTTTTTGGTTTTGTTTTGTTTTTTTATAGACATCGTGGTCAACAACCTAAAACAGAGAAGAGGAGATGGCATATGCTCTACCTAGTTATGTGTACAGGGCAGGGAACATGTATGAGACTATTTCAACAGTTTGCTAGAGCAGTCTTGTATTGCATCAGAGAAGCCAATTATGTTTGTGTCTTCCCAGCAGTACTTTCAGTGACTTTACGTTGTTAGCTTGATATTGGCCACAGTGAGAACATTGATACCTCAGAATTGGCACACCACAAATCAGGGAATTTTTCTTTTTTTTTTTTGAGGGCTCATTTATTACCACACCACTGCATCTGTATAACAATGGAAGCTTTCTGGTAGAAGAGTTCCCTGTTGCAATGAGAAAGACTTGGGAGATAACCTAGACCTGCTGAGCTCAATCTTGTAAAGCTATCAAAACGATAAGGGTATGAGTTTTACAGGGTCATTCAGATTTGCCCCTTATTAGCTTTTTTGTGAAGGTCTCATTTTCCAATGAGGGAGAATAGTGAAAATAACACTAACACCAATTATCAAATAGCATGTATTGAAAGGAGTGACATCAGCAAGATGTAGAAAAGAAGTCTCTAGTGTTTATCCCTTCACAGAAACATCAATTTGAACAACCATCCATGCATGAAGACACCTTTACAAGAGCTAAGGAGTCCAGATAAGAGATTACAGTACCTGGAACACAGAAATAAGAAATGGGTCATTGAAGATGATAGCATGGATAGTTTTACATTACTGGTGCCACTCCTCCATCAGGCCTAGGCAGTGCAGCCTGGAGAGAAATGCCTTCTTGGGGAAAGGAGAGTAAAGGAAGCACCTGACTTTAACACAGACTTTAAAGTGAACCCTAGCGCCAAACTGGCTTATGTGATTCTAGGCTCCAGGCTGGGCCTTGAAGACCTAAGATTTAAGCCTGCTCCTGTGGACTCAGGCTACAGGCCTATTCCAGTGCCAGGCTGGCCCCAAGTGACCTGGACTTCATATTAGCCCCTGCAAACACAAGCTCTGGGCCTGTTTCCATGGAACCATGCTCCAGGCCCATCCCCACCAACCCAGGCATCAGGCCCACATGCAGACTCAAGTTCCAGTCTTACCTTAGTGAACCCGAGCAACAGGCTGGCCCACTCAGGGAATTCAGCAATAAACCCACCAATGGACACCAACAGCTGACTCACCCGGATCTCTTTCCCTTCCAAGACCAGTCTGGTATAGGGAGTTCGCTGCTCAGGCAAGTCTGTAAGAGGTCTCCTTTTTCATATGTGCAGGTACCAATGCGGTTCCATAAGAAATAGGAATGATCAGGGAACCATGATACCACCAAAGGAACAAAATAAAGTACCAGGAACTGACCTTAAAGTCATGAAGATCTATAATGGTGACAAAAACTTCAAAATAAGTATCTTAAAGAAGCTCAGAAAGATACAAGAGAACACAGATAGACAACTAAATTATATCAGAAAAACAATATAAGAGAAAAATGAAAAGATTAACAAAGAGACAAAAGCCATAAAAAACTACTCAAATAGAAATTCTAGAAGATAAGATAATGACTGAACTGAAAAATGTTATAGAATGCTTTGATGGCAGACCTGAACAGGCAGAAGAAAGAATCAGTAAACTTCAAGACAGATCATTTGAAATTAGTCAGAGGAATAAAATAAATAAATAGAATAAAAAAGAGTGAAGATAGCCTATGGTTGTTATGGAATACCATCAAGCAAACTGATATATGCATTATGGGAATCCCAGAGGTAGTGGAGCAAGAGAAAAAGGAAGAGAACGTTTTTAAAGAAATTATGACAGAGAACTTCACAAATCTTGAGGGAAATAAACATCTGGATCCCAGAGAACTTCAAATAGATTAACCATAAAGAAATATTCACAGAGACATAATCAAATTCTCAAAAAATCAAAGGCAAAGCAAATTTTGAGAGCAACAAGATAAAAGCAATTTGCCACATATAAGGTGCTATAGTTTGGATGCTTGTCTCCCCGAACCTCATGTTGAAATTTGATTTTCAGTATTGGAGGTGGGGCCTAATAGGAAATATTTGAGTCATGGAGGTGGAGCTGTCATGAATAGTTTGGTGCTATCCTCATGACAAGGAGTGAGTTCTCATTCTATTTGTTTCCACTAAAGCTGGTTGTTAAAAAGAGGCTGCCACCTCCCTTCTCTCTCTTTTTCTTCCTTTCTCACCACCTGATCTCTGCACACACCAGCTCTCCTTCTTCTGCCATGAGTGGAAGCAGGCAAAGGCCACACTAGATACAGATGCCAGCACCACGTTTCTTGTATATCCTGCAGAACAATGAGTGAAATAATTTTTTTAAATAATGGATTACCCAGTCTAAATAATTCCTTTATAGCAACAGTAAATGGACTAAGACAGATGGGAGTAATAAGACCATCAGCAGATTTCTTAGCAAAGCTTTGCAAGCCAGGAGAGAGTGGATGATATATTCCAAGTACTGAAAGGAAAAAACAAAAAACAAACAACAACAAATAAACACCAACCAAGAATATCTGGCAAAGCTGTCTTTCAGAACTGAGGAAGAAATAAAGACTTTTCCATACAAACAAAAGCTGAGGAAATTTATCACCACTATATTTGCCTTGCAAGAAATACTAAAGGGACTTCTTCAAATTGAAAAGAGAGGACATTAACTAACTATACAAAAACATATAAAAGCATAAAGCTCACTGTAAAGGTAAAAATATTCTCATTCAGGATAATGTAATACTGTAATTGTAGTGTGTAAAGCACCCCTAACTCTAGTATAAAAGTTAAAAATAAAATAATTATAACTAACTAAACAATTATTAATATAGAATATAATAACACATAAATTGTAACATCAATAACATAACATGGATCAGGCATAGTGACTCACACTTGTAATCTTAGCACTTTGGGAAGCCAAAGCAGGAGGATCACTTGAACCCAGGAGTTCAAGACCAGCCTGGGCAACATGATGAGTCCCCATCTCTACATTTTTTTTTTTTAATTAGCTGGGTGTGGTGGTGCATGCCTATGGTCCCAGATAGTAAGGGAGGCTGAGGTGTGATGAGGATTGCTTGAGCACAGCAGATCCAGGATGCAGTGAGCCATATTTGTGCCATTGTACTCCAGCCTGGGTGACAAAGTGAGACCCTGTCTAAAAACAAACACACACAAAAAAGCCATACAATATTGGCAGGAAAAGGTAAGGTGTTCAGTTTTTATATGTGGTTAAAGTTAAGTTGTTATCAGCTTAAAATAGACTGTTACAACTATATGATGTTTTATTTTAACCTAATGGTAACCAAAAAGGAAAAAAGATAACCTATACTAGATATACGAAAGATTAAGAAAAAGAAATCAGAGCATACCAGTGCAAAAAAAAAAAAAAAATCAAATCACAAGGAAAGATAGCAAGAGAGGGAGAAAGGAGCAAAAAAACATATAAAACAACCAGAAAACAAACAAACAAAGTGGTAATATTAAAGTCATCTGTCAATAATTATGTAAAATGTAAATGTATTATCCCCAATAAAAGAAATAAAGTAGAATGGATTAAGAAAAACAAGATCCAAAAATATGCTACCAAAAAGAAACTCACATTAGCTTTAAGGACATATGTAGGCCGAAAGTGAAGAGACCGGAAAAGGTATTCCATGCAAATGGCAATTAAAAGAGAGAAAAAGTGGCTATACTTATATGAGAAAAAAAAAAATAGACTCTGAGTCAAAAACTGTCAGAACAGACAAAGAAGGTCATTATATAAGGATAAAGAGAGTAATCAAGAGGATATAACAATTGACTATGGGTGTTTTGTATACATATATGTATGTGTATATTTGTATATATATACATATTAGAAAAATCAAAATCATAATCATACAATTCAAAAAAAATCATACAAAATCAAAAAAATCATACAAAATCAAAATCAT